>NC_136511.1:67510808-67603308 GCF_053919585.1 Euprymna scolopes
AAACAGTATCAGTATCCTGTATACGGCAAAATCACATTAACACGGCGGTATCCGTTAGTTCACTGAAATTAAGCGTCCTTGACTCCGACTAAGATGGATAACCATTTAGGAATACCAGACGCTGTATGTGCTCTTCGCTTATCGTAGCATTGTTTCCAGTCGTTCTGAATTTATATATTTGTCACCGGAATTAAGCAGTGCTGACACAGGCGAGGAGTGGTAAGAGATTGCGCAATTCTTGCTTCACAATTTAAAATGATAAGATAGTCATTGTCATTTCAATGGAAAGAACATCATATCGACATCATACTTAAGAAAAAAAACTTATGTATAATTTCTTGTATATCCTTAATGCAAATGTCAGTATCGACACATGAAAATCGAAGTGACTATTCAAAAGATTGATGAATGTCTCGGGATCATAAGGTTGATCAGTAAACACATAAAACAATTTGAAGTAAAATAAATTTAGATTTGTTAATATCCTTGTTTTAAAATCTAAAAGCTTTAGCGATTATTGGAGTCTTTATATGGGTCGTTTTATTATTATTACGTAATCACCCCTAACGCTAACCCTAATCACCCCTAACCCTAACCCTTACCCAAACCTCACCCCTTCAAGGGGGTGTAGGCCTTAATGTCTTACGAGTCACACCCAAAGAAAATACGTGGTTTGTTATCAATGCAAGCAGAAATCATAATTCAATTATAATTATTGTTTTTTTGGTTTGGCAGGTCACCACTTATCAAGGCTCGAAGATCCCTCAAGGATGAACGAGAGAAGATATATTTGTACGCCGTTGCACAAAATTGGGAACGACAAACGGAGAGCGAAAAAACTACTAATGAAAACTATGTATCTTGTCTTCTCTCTCTCTCTCACACACACACACACTCACACACACATACACACATACATACACATATATATAAACATACACACATACATATATACACATACACATACACACATACACACATATATATACACACACATATACACACACACATATATATATCCATATACATACACATACACATACACACAAGCAAAATATGTTACACTTTTGAATAAACTACTGGTCATAAACTGTCAGCGTTCTGTGTATCTAATATAACAACAGATTTTGTTCATCTAGTGGTAAAATAAAATATTAATTCCAATCCACCATACACTGATAAAAATGGTTCCCAAGTTTTCCATCACTAAAACAGTCGTTTAAGACGGTATTTCTGCATTCTCTTGACGAATAGTCTCCTTTAATCTTTCACCCATATCCGTGTTAGGTTATATAATTTGTATGCATGGAATTTTTTCGAAGTCTCGATCAGACATTGCTAACACGAAAGCATATGTGCAAGCTGAACGTGTTTAAGATCAAGTACAAAAAAAAAAATGAATAAATAAATAAAATAAAATAAAATAAAAAAGAGCACAGCTTGAACTCTGTCGAACGTTTCGATTTCTTTTAAATGCAAATCATGCGGCTCTCAAAATTGCATCCCATAATTACTGATTTTCTATTCTACACAACATCGTTTATTTAGCTCTAAAAAATCTCCGTGTTGCAATTACATATTCACCATTTTTAAGAGTAGAGAACAAAACATCTTACCTTAGATTTCAAAGTCATCTTTGAACTCATATAAAGGCAGGAATGGATGCATTGAGTGACACCTCCTCAGATATGGCAACAGTGCTTAATTTCAGGGTATATTGAATGCTTATACAGGTAAAATATTACAAGCTACCTTACTCTACGAAAACATTTATATGCCACTCTTTTTAAAACTAATCGAAAACTAACAGGAAGACCCGAGATTGGATGAAGATCCACGAATCTTCCACACTTCCAATCCTTTTTATTGTTATCGAAATTGCTCAACTGAACAATGATACTTGATGTTTTCATTTTAAACTTTAATGCAAGCCATTATCACCACATAAAAAGAAAAACCAGGCATATAAAACTAAATTAGGTTCTTTAATATGACAGGGATGCGTCGAAATGAATGTTCCTATTAAGAACACAATTGAATCATGATACTTGACTTTTGAATTTAAAACTTAAATATAAGCAATGATATATAAAAGTAATTTAATTTGATAAAAAGTTGGTTCTCTACAGTGCAATGTAGACTACAATGTATTGTCAACTAATTCACTGCGGGGGGGGACATGTACGTTTATTTTGATGCGCCCCCAAAATCGATATGATTGAAATATGATCTATTACACCGATTTTGATGAGAATAAAAATATAGGGGTGTGAAACATTCATTGATTATCATCATTCAATCCAGCGCAACGCCGGGTCTCCCTGCTAGGGATTATTAAATGTAGTTCAATTTGAATATTTTTTCCAAATAATAGCTTATTGTGCAAAGAAGTCATTTTTTTCTAGATGGAAAATAGTACGTAAATTAATTTATTGAAAGGGATATTTTGCTACTAATTTCATATTAATAAATATAAATATTAATTATATAAAAATAAAAAAATAATCAAGTATAATTGGTTTTATTTTACGCGTTTTATGTTTTTATATCGGCCTCAAATTTAATATAGATGTGAAGAAGAAGAATTTAATATTTTTAAAACCTTATTCTAATTTAGAAAACCTCCATCCTTTCTTTTTCCTCATTTTTGGTTCTTCTACTTCATCTTCGTTTTCATTTTCCCTCTCGTCTTCTCAATATTTTTTGTTTTTTCTTCTTTTAATTCGTATCCTTTTCTTATTCTGTTCTCCTTGTTTTTCTTTTTCTGTTTCTTTTAAATAATCTTCCCCTTTTCTTCTTCGCATTTTTCTTTTTTTTGGAATTTTCAACTTCGTCTTCATTTTTCTCCTATTCTTATTCTTCTCCGTATTTCTCTCATTCGTATTTTTCTTTTTCTTTTTTTCTTATTTTTCTCCTTTTTTTTCTACTTCGTTTTCATTCTGTGCTTCGTCTCACCTTCTCTTTCTTTCTTCTACTCGCTCTCTATTTTCGTCTTTTTCTTCCTCTCTTTCGTTTTCATTTTGTACTTCACCCCTTTCCTTTTTCACCTTTTTCTTCTTCTAGTTGATATTCGTCTTTTTCTTATTCCTTTTTCTACTACTAATACATTTTCTTACACCTCATCCTCGTCTTCTTCTTATTCTTCTTATTCTTCTTCGTTTTATTCTTCTTCTTCTTCTTAGTTTTATAAAATCTGAGCTTCAATTCGAAGAATATTTATGTTTTCATTCTGGACTTCATCTCACACTTTCTTTCTTTACCTTTTTCTGTTTACTTGATCTTTATTGTCTTCTTCTTCTTCCTCCTCTACTTCTTCTTCTTCTTCTTCTTCTTCTTCCTCTACTTCTACTTCTTCTTATTCTTCTTCTTCTTCTCATTCTTCATCTGCTTCTTATTTGTCTTCTTCAGCTTTCTATAGTATTTTCTTTTTTTTTTCTTCTTGTTCTACTTCGTTTTAATTTTCTACCTTATTCTCCCTTTCCCTTTTCAGTTTTTTCTTCTACCTAATCACCGTCTTATTCCTTTTCTACTTGTTGTCTTCTTCTTCTTCTTCTTCTTCTTCTTCTTCTTCTTCTTCTGTTCCTCCTCTTACTACTACTTCTTCTTCTTCTCCTTCTTCTTCTTCTTTTTTTTTTTTTATAAAATCCGAGCTTCCATCTAAAGAATATTTATATAAAATAATTAGAAATGATTATACATGATGATTATTTATTACTGATTGCAAAAAAGCCGCAGTCCAATTCAGTATCATTAAACGACGTCATTCTTACATTTATTAATTATCTGCATTGGAAATTGGGGAAAATTAAGAAAGCAGAAAAAGTGAAAGTACTTTAAATTAGTTTCGCTGAACAGAGATAATGCCTATGTGGCAATGTCACATATAGCCTTTTCAGGTATATTACAGACATGCATATTTAGAACCTTCTTAGTAAAAAAACAAATAACGGACTATCATTCTATGTAGGAAAGTAGGAAGATCTCAGAGCCACGTATGCTGGTAAACAATTGCAAATCCAATGTTATATACTGTATCAATATGTCTTTTGCATGTAAGTATAATGTACGGACTTCACAGTCATTAGGAGAGTGAATAATGACATGCTACATCAACATCAACATCAACATCAACATCAACATCAACATCAACAAGGGTGTTATCACCTCATGAGGAACACCTCCCTGGATTTTAGCAATCTAACTCTGTCCCGAGCTTTTCACTGCCATGTGGGACCCATGTGCTGTATCAGGTCGTCCCTCCATCTCGTTCTTGGTCTTCCCTTTGGCCTCCAATGCTCACGAGATGCCCATTCCATTGTGCTGATGGACCATTTGTTGTTATGTTGTCTGACTACGTGCCCTGCTCATCTGTGTTTGGATGTTTTGATGGCAGTATTGATGCCAATAACTTTTGTTTGTTGGCGGATTCAGATGTTTGTCTTTCTGTCTTGTAGAGTTATGCCTAACATTATCCTCTCCCTCTTCCTTTGTGCTACTGCCAAGATTTCACTTTGGCAAGTAGTCAGAGCCCATGTTTCAGTACAGTAGATCATCGCAAGTAGAACATATTCATATAAGATCTTCCATTTGATTGACATATTTGCTTTTCGGCTTCTCATGCCCATCCCACTACTACCCTTCTCTTTATCTCAGGGAGGAGATCTCCATCGTTAGTAATTTTCTTTCCCAAGTAGATATAGTGTTCAACTTCTTCAACGGTCTTTCCATCAACAATTATTGGCGACTTGGCAGCGTGCTGATTTAATATCACCTTGGTCTTCCCAAGATGCATGTTGAGTCTATCCGATTTGCTATTAGAATGGATGTCGTTTAGAATGTCATTTAGTCCCTGAGGAGAGTGCGCCATCAGTACTATATAATTAGCAATCATACTCGTTATTAATGCGTGTGTGGTGTGTGTGTGTGTGTGTGTGTGTGTGCTTTAATTATATACAATACACAGATATAACGAATAGTTCTTTAAACACATTGATTAAACATTACATGAGGCAGTTCTTAAAACAGGCTGCTACTTCAATCCTCAAATCGTCACTTGACGACAAAGTGATACATAAACAGGTATACCTTCTGTTACCCTGTTTCCCTCGTGGCAGCACTCGCTTTTGAGAGGCCGTGAGAAAACATATTTCCGATATCGGATGGCATGTGAATCAACACAAAGACAACCTCGTTTGTTCCCGCTTTATATTGGTCTTCAATGTCCTGTAGTGACCGAGGCGCAACACCAAGCTCTCCTTGCGAGTCCTTACATCTTCAAACATGCGTTTTGCCCTCTCCTCTCCTAAAGACCAAAAACCTCTCCCCAAAACAGAACTCTGTTGCTACGCGAACAACTATCTTTCCAAGCCGAAACTCTGTCTCTCTCGATTATAATCAACTGTTTTTTTGTTCTCTAAACGGTAATCTCTTTCGATACGAGACAATAGCGTCATTATTTGACGTCCGAGATCAGTCCATGTTTGTGTTGTATATGTTTCAGACATTCCTTGTTTGTTCCAAATATTTAATTTATATTAATTTATTTCAAATTTGTATATTCTAAATTTCTCATCATAAGCTGTTTAAATTGCATATTTACCTTATTAACTTTATTCGCTCGCTACCGTAGGGCCCCAAAGTGTCATATCCAATAGAGCTTGGGTACTCTTTTTTCTACGCATTTTAGCTAAACTGTCTGCTTTCTTACGTTACTTCCTTTGACACATGTACTTAATTTCTCACATAGTTTAGTAAATGTTGTTATGTACATTATAACATTTTTATTGAAATATTCACAGAGTTTTGTTTTTCTTAAAACATCCGTTTCCCGTGACTCACTGTGTAGAGGAAAGCAATTTGAAGGAAAAGGGAATTACGTTCAAATAATTAAACATTGTTAGATTTAGAAAGTTATTCTTAAGTTGCGGGTAGGGGCATTGAAAAGACTTATATTTATCAGTGGTTACCTCTCCCTTAACACACTTTTCATAAAGAAAGATTAAAATCAGCCTTTGGCATCATCGTAATGCTTACAAATTCCTATTAACTGCGTTTTAATTATTTCTTCATATATAAAAACCTACTTGATCAATTTACGTGATTTCTAGTGTATGGTATTTTTTTAAATCACAGGTAAATACATCATAAAGATTTTTCTTTATTTTAGTTTTTCTTGTGTGCGTTAGTTGTGGACTGACACCAAGAAAAACTTACGGGCTATAAATAGATAGGGAAACTGCAAACGCGTTTTGTTAATTCTTTGGGCCAAATTAAGCAATAGTTAGCCAAAAATAGGCAGTTAACAAAATTAATTGATACCCTATTTGTGATCCGGTGAAGCCACATAAGAGTTAATCTTCGGTCACAGACCAAATGCGATCCGTGCTTCGTCCTTCACAAAGTATCTCATTGTGGCAGGACCCGTCAATCGATTTGCCTGGTCTTAATTTCATGATCAGGTTGATATGCCGTTGTTTTATCGATCTGTCGTGCTGTGGATGAAATTCTCAAGATATACAATATATATAGCAATATACAATTGTTCTAGTTCAATGTTGATTTTGACAGACTCTGCTGAGTCCCAAGTAGATTAATTTCTCTCTCGGTATAGCGGTGGAAAGATGCGGGAAGAGAGGAGTGGCGACTCCTCG
Organism: Euprymna scolopes; assembly: GCF_053919585.1. Taxonomy (NCBI): domain Eukaryota; kingdom Metazoa; phylum Mollusca; class Cephalopoda; order Sepiida; family Sepiolidae; genus Euprymna; species Euprymna scolopes. Next base: position 67,517,459 of record NC_136511.1, read on the forward strand.
ATTGTGCTTGATTCTCTCCAAGACTCAGCTCGATTCTTTAACTCAATCTGCGGTCTCGACGCTATGGACTTCGTCATATAGTGAGGTGAGAGGTGTACCGGGGCCGCTTCCTAGATCAATCGCATCTAGTTACTTCATCCCTAGGGGAGGCCTATCTTCCCCGATTGCACCTGTGGATTGCAGGCGCCGTTCTAACGACCGAAAAGTTAAGCCCATAACCTCGGTTCCAGGTAATTGAACTAAAAGGCTTAATATTTCTCTTCTACCCCGGAGTCATCATTCGTTGGTATCGAAAACGAAATTATGTTTTCGTTATCTCTTCTCAAAGTGACATTTAATTGTCGCCTTTCCATAAAACAATGAACTTTACAAATCCAATCTTTCTCTCAGCAAGGTCGGTTGCCGTTGCCTGGGCACACAGATGATAAAATAATAAAGGAGATTCTATCTGAACGGCTCTCCAGCCTTTCTGGAGTCTTGCCCCCCTCCGTGGGGAGCCCCATCACTCCCTGAAACGCACACGTAACATATTATTAGAAGGTCGAAATATCGGTCATGTCATCTGTTCAGCTATACAATATTGAGAGAATTCATCCTTTTTTGGCGAGAAGAAGTGGCACAAGATCCAACGAGCATTCCTAAAGAGGAAACATTCTGGTGTATTAAAATTGCTTTAGCAGTTCTGTCATCATTTTAAAGTTGGTACACTTCAGGCAGTTAGCAATACACTAATTCCTCTCCAAAAAAGGAAGGCAAGGCCTGAGATCTGGACCCTCTAGTATTACTCAGGATTAATATTACGACCCGGCAAATAAAAGGACAACAAAATGGCCCATTTCCCATAACACTCATTCTCAAAAACAGATTCTAAACTAGTACGTTACAGTTCAGCCCCTCTAAGCAACTGTAGCTATACATCTTTTCCACCACCATACGATGTGACATGTGGTTGAAAGACAGAGAGAATCAAGCTAGCGGGTTTATAAAAACAAACAGTAGCCTATTAAAAAAATTGCCTGGACAATCCTATCGGAATTACTCTGATTGGAGTGTTTAGATAAATTAACTTCTCCCAAAGAGGGAAGATAAGATCTAGAATAGTGCACTTCCTAAGACAATCAAGGACCAATACTACAATCTGACAGATAAAGGATCACCGAAAAAAAAAACTGTTCCCTTTACAGTTATTGTCGAAAACAGATCCTTGACTAGTATGTAGCTCTATAAAGTCGATGAGGAACTAAAGTTGCAAAGAACCTGCAGAAAAAAACAGGTTACTGTTTATGTATACACTAGCAGGGAGATGCGACGTTGCCGAGGGTTGAATGGTGATGAACAGATATTTCACACTCCTATAATTTTATTGTCATCGAAATCCCTGAAATCGCCCAGGAGGAAGCTTCACATGCCTTCATGCAGTAACTCAGTCCAAAATATGTTATTCTACAGTGCACTCCAGAGAACCTACTTACTAGTTACTTTCTTTTATAAAATTATTTTATATAATTTTATATAAACTTGTTTCTAGTTAACGAAAAAATATATATATTAAGAAATTTACGTGCAGAGTTTGAATCTACAGACGACGCCATGCAAAAAACACACACAAAAAAAAACAAAAAAAAAAACAATAAAAAAAAAACGTAAATTTTCAAGTTTTATAAAATTCTTCCAGTTAATGAAAAAGAAAAGAACTTTATGTGCGGAGTTTGAACCCACAGACAACTCATGCAAAAAACAAAAAAAAAAAAAAAAAAAAAAACAAAAAAAAAAAAAAAAACACGCTATCAACTTATTCACAATAGAATTTTTATGGCCCGTTGTTCTATCATTGTTGCTACGCGATGACATGAAAAAAATGGCTTTACCGATGATAGATAAATTAAAATAATGATTTCGATTATCGATTACCGGTAATTATCGGGGGTATTCTGAGACAAAACTTAACTATGATCACTCCCAAACTTATAATCTAAAGTTCTATAAATTTTAAAGAAAATCAGTTCAGCCATTTCGAAGTCTCTACGGAACAAACTTACAGCCACATAGACAAACTTGCATTTATGTAATTGTAAGAGATATGGACCCTATGAATGCGTATCTAAACAGTTGACGTTGAAAGAGAGTGCAGTGTTGTTGAGTAATGATCATGCGATTTCTTGGTAAACCAATCACCTGATCAACGTGACTGATTATGTCAAAACCAATTATCTCCTCCTGGAAACAATTTAAACCACACAGCAGTAAATAATAAATAAGGGGAAATTAAAATAAACAAGTCTATAACAGCATATTGAATACAAAGAAGACTAAAAAAAAAAAAAATTTTCCCAATTTTTTTAGCATTTTAGTCAAGCTGGAGATAAGACATTACTCCTTAATCTTATACATTCCAATCGAGAGATTTAAAAAAAAAAATTTGTTGCACTTCGTTCATCGGGTATATTTTCCAAGTAGTTTTTGGAATTCATTTTCATGAGTTCCGTTGCTCTTTTAATTACTAGGATGATGGAGATCTTCCTAAGATTCCAGTTTCTTTTCATGTCGTGCATAAGACCTTGGTATTTCGTCATCTTTTCCCTCTCAGCTGTATTTAACCCTAACTTCTACTAAAGTTGCTTCTTTCTCCTTCTTGCCCCATATCGCTGCGTCAGGTATAATAGCAGCTTAATAACATATATATGCACTTAAGAACGAATTTTATTAAAATATGACGGGGTGGTTACACAAAAATTTGGAAAGTGTAAAAACTTTAGAATCAACTCGTTTTTTTTTCCTTTCCTAACAAGTTTACTCGATTTTTGTTTGTTTTTATTTCTTTACATGGAAGTAACCACTTATCAAGGCCCGAGGCCACTAGAGCATAAGGGTCAATGATTTTTTAATAGAACTACATTATGTTTATGGGGACTGTTTTTTTCATTATGAAAACATATAGAACTTTTATTCCGAGGTTGCGTCTTGGATTTTTCAAACAGCGCGTCTAGTTTACTTTTCTAAGTGCAAAAACGTCATTCATGTTTTCCCGGCTACGAAGTAAAGAAATTCCATACTTGTATAGATGATGTCAGGGATTGTCGTGATGGTAAGTAAACGTTCTTATAAGAATCGTGCAAGCCTGTCAATTAAACTTGAATGACAGACGTCGGCTTACATAAATGAATCAAAAACAATGACATCTGAGGTCGTTGTGTGTTATCGTAGCAGTTGATCTTCGTCTAGCTTGAACGGCACTCCAAGATCATTTAATCAAAACTTTGAGTTCCTTACGTGCATTGACTTATTTTACTTGATTCGTGTTAGTTTTATCTTTCTGTATCACAACACACTCCTTAAACTCCGCCATCGACCCTTTTTTTACATAGGCAACACCATTTATCAAGGGTCAGAGGCCACTCGAGGATAAGGGTTAAGGAGCGTACAGTAGTCAACTGGACGATATAGTAACCGCTAGTAATGGAAATTCGGTTAATTTGTTAACTTAGTGGAACAGCTAATCAAGAACTTGTTTACGTTAGACTTGAAGACAACCATATTGTAGTCAGCGGGAAAGCAGGCAAACAGAAGGCAGTGCCACAGGCATGCGGTTCTAAGAAAGAAACTTTGTTGATGGAATCTACGTGGAGGTTTAGACACAGATAAAGAGTTGAGGAAATTATTGATAGTGGTTTCAGAGACGAGTGTTTCTCGTGAAAGTTTGCCTGGGGGAGACCATAGATTGGAGCTCAGACGAGCACTTGCCATAAATATAATGATAAAGCAGAGACAGACTCACAACATCTCTTCTGTGAGAAAGAGGTTGCAGGGAAGAGGAAAGGACATCGACTACTAGACGACGAAGTCTATTTTGAACTCTATCAAGGAAGGATGTCTTACTAAAGACAATATGTCTTTCTATTTACTTGCCTCTCCACGAGGGCAGAGTTAGATACATGTTGTGTTTTTGATGTGGGGAAATAAAACAACTTCCCAAATGTCCCGGATTGGGGCAAAAATAAAAATTACTTTTGTCTAGAAGGATTTCTCTTTCAGTGACAGAGAGCAGAACAGATACTATATCCCCAATTTTCATTACCCGTATCACCTGGTAAATTGGATGATAACATGAAATTCTACCCTCCCCCATTATTTCTACTGTTGTTTTTGACCCACTCGTTAATGCCTACTAGACACTCTCTTCGAGTACAACCTGGTATGAGGATACTTCCCCCTACAAATAAACATTTGACTAAATATTAAAAATAACATAGTATTCGAAGCACAAACAAAATCACCTTGGTATAGCTACCTTACATCGGCTTATATGAAGATTAGGGAAACTTCTCTAAGTGATGTTTTCTATAATAACAGAATTTGTCTCGATTCTCAACCAGACTAGCTGAATTCTTGTCCTGGAATCCAGTAAGACCAAGGAACCAAAATATCTGGCCAGTAAGTGACCAAAGGACCAAAATATCTCGTCAGGAAGTGACCAAGGTGTGAGGTAATCCCTCATTGGGGAGCTTAAGAACCCCCCAGGGGCCTGGGAGGGGCTGAGTAACTAGGCTAGATAGCTAATCGTTCCGTGGTGACGCCAGAGACCTCGAGGATTTAAAATAGAGAATATAAATATATATTATTTCATGCCAAAATAGATATTGTTTGAAACCAGAGAAATATATTTTGCAGTGAAATTCGATGACAGGAAACTTGAAGCATAACATTGTCTGGCCTTCGTGAACTCAAAGTCGGATGTCAGAACTGACATTTGACCTTATGGGGTCAAGAGAATTAATATGTCTGCTGAACTCAGATCCCAGATTCGGGAATTGCACACGCGCAAATCTAGGGCTTTTCGATTTCGTGGCGAAATCGTATTGACTGGGGAAACTTCCACCCCATCCACATACTTCACTATATATACGACTGTCGCGCGAAAATTAGTCAGAGAGAGAGAGAGAGAGAGAGAGAGAGAGAGAGAGAGAGAGAGAAAGAGAGAGATTACTTTTTGATTTCGGGGAGAACAGATCGTATAGAGACGTGACTCCTCTACCTCCTAATCCACCCGTCTGACGCTGTCTGTGAAGAGATTTGAGACTTTGAAAAACTTACTCAGAACTAAATGATATTTGTAAAACATTTGTACATAAGTTTTTGAAATTAATTCTGTAGACTAGAGTTTCACAAGTTTGTTTTTTCTTCCTGCTTGCGGCTTCGATATTCGCTTTTAGCATACATGATTCAATGTAACAACCCTCATAGATGGACTAGACGATACGAGCCGAGATTTCCAGATACAAAAGGAGTCCTAGCCAAGCTTCATCAGAAAAATGTGTTACACAAGGGACCAAAATATTTGGTCAGTAAGTGACCAAGGGACCAAAATATTTGGTCAGTAATTGAGAGGAAAATTGATATTCCTAATTTCTTTACTAATTCCAGGTTTGAGAGATAAAAGACAACTGCACTGGAATATTCAAGCATCTCATAGAGAGTTCAAGTTTTACGCCCAGGAGGGGGTGGGGAAGCTCTTGATTTTTAAGAACTTTGAAAGTATTACATAAAACTAGTACAATTTAAAAGCTGTGTTTTTAATCAATGTAATATAGAGAAGGTTTTCAATTTCTCTTCAATAACACTTTAAAATAAATGTTCCTTGATATATATCATAGAAGAAACTGTTTAAATTATATTAATTATCATCGTTATAGAATAATGTTGCTTATCATATGATTTCGGATGTTCGACGAGTAATAAAACAATGAAGATAACATGGAATTCTACTCTTTCTTCTGTCTTTTATGTTTTCTTTTTTCTCATCACCCCCTCCCTCTGTCTCATGCCGATGTATATCTACTTTGTGAAATTTTAAAAATAACATATTCTCCATTCATTCGACCAACACATCCATCACTTAAAGCCACTGTCATTTCTTCTGCTTATAAAAGAGAAAAATAAGAAACTAAGGATGACTTAAAATCAACTTTGCTACAACTGTAGAAATAGTAATTGGAACAATAACAAGAAGGAAGATTTCCAAAATTGCTACTGGAACAACAAGAGAAACTAAGCTAATGATTACAAACTTTAACAAATAGTTATCACTTGGCATATTATCTTTTCGCGTCATTCCGGAAAGGGGGTGCAAATCGTTTGTATAGATCTTAAATTTGTGATAACCCCACGATGAAAATTATGTGATGTTAAACTTTGGTGAGTAAAAAGCCCAATTCTGCTGACACGTTCTATTAATGAGGCAGTCACTAGTCTGGAAACTTATTGAAGGTACCTTGTATGTGACAAACTTCTATAAGGGTTTTGAAGATAAACTCCAATAATCAAATATATTCTTAAATTTCCTCAACCAGAGTATTTTGATGAGTATGGCGACTTTCATATGGCTAGTGTGTTTTTGTAGCTCATGTTGGTTAGTTTTCTCTTCGACTATTTGGTTAGTATTCGTCTGTTTCAAGAGACAGTGGAGTACTTCAGTTTAGATTACCCCGTTGGCAAATTGGCATATTGAACCCCATCTGCTGTTAATGCATAATCACATTGACACACCGGTTCTCGTTTAATCACCAAAGCTAAGTAACTTTGAGACTTGCCAGTACCAGATGGATGACGATTTCGGAATATGTGTTGCTATATGTAAGAGGACATAAACAGCTTCCTGCAAGAGCTGAAAAAAAACCCAACTAACATCGTCATCTCCCCTGATGAGGATATACATGCGACTGGGGACTACTTGTAAATTCATACCGCCCCCATGAAACTTCCTACTTTGGAGGAAGCTAGTTCAACCCACATAGAGTGAGTACCACTACAGTAGGGTACAGTACTCCTCTCTTCTTTTCCAGCGGCTACATGAATTCGCAGCTTATTAAGACGATGTTACATTTATTCATGTCTTACTGTAATGTTGGATAGGTCTTCATGCTCGTTTGGAGTCAATTGTGAGCTCACCACGGAAAAATATACTTTGAAATCTCCCATTGTACATTTGCCTGACATCGATAATCAATTAGGTGAGCAGAGCTAACATATTTGGGATGTCATATAAAAGAAAAAATATACAAGTTTACGAACAGAAGAAAAAAGAATTGAAACTTTGTTGATTCCATTTGTTTTCAATAACGATTTTGTTCATCATTCAACTGAAAATCTACCCATCTCCTTAACCATATTTTTCGCCTGACTTTTTGTCTGCATGTGTAGTGACTTATAAAAATATATAAATAAATTGTATAAACTTTTTAACTAGGCAGTTTAGTAGCATATAACTTGATCAAAGATGAAATGCGCCTATATTTTAAGAAATTATTCCAAAATTGGTGATAAGTTTGTTACTTCTATAAAGACCAATTTCACAGACTTATTTATTCTTTTAAAACCAATCGATTATAAACGTCTCCAAGTCAATATTAGCACTGGCTCTATAAGGAAGAAATATTTTACTCCCCCTCCCTCTCTCTCTCTCTCTCTCTCTCTCTCTCTATATATATATATATATATACATATATATATATATATACTTTGTTATCAAATTATTAGCGAGTTTATATACATATTTCTTAATATTTAAGGAACGAGTGAATTGAAATTCATGAAACTTTGAAAAAGTGCTTACAATACTATTCAGCTACTCCAGTAAGAAAATAAACATATTTAAAGCAGTATTAGCGAAACTATGGCATAAGATAAGAATACCTGTTGATTTCAGTGTGTCAAGTTATTAACGAGGTTAAGAAAAAATATACCCATAACTTGTTTATTTAAATAGTTTTCAAATTAAATGAACTAGGAAAAATCCTTAGAACACAATAACTACATAGAAATTTCTACTTTGACATAATTAGTAGAGAATAAGCTATCCTTGTTTATGAATGGCTTGTAAAAGACGTTGGTCCACAGATTTAGTAAAATTTGTGATTTTGTCAACAGTTATTCCTCGCGATACCTCTTGGAGAGTATCCCACAAGTCATCTTTGCTCTTTAATTGTTAATAATTTGACACACCTCAAATACCGTGGATTCAGCAATTATGATGGCAAGTTTTTTACATTGCACGGAACAGTACGAAAATTTAACAGTACGCGCCGCTCAGCATTATAAACGTTTCCGAAGCTTTTGATACGAAACTACCGGTAAGTTTCTGAAACTGGCAAAAAAATGTTATCTCGCTAATAGCTTGACACACAGTGCATATATATAAAGTCACTTTTTATATGTGTGTGTTTTTCCTCCTCATATGTTTCGAAACAGTTGAGTCTATTTTTTGTAAATTTCACACAAAGCTAATTTATATGTCTGGCAGTGTTCTTAGATATTTGTTGTAGAGAAACTCATCTGGTAAGTATTGAAAATCGAAAAAATCCGATCTTAATAATAGCTTTTCTCATTTATAGATAACAAAGCAGAGTTTTTACACGATGATATTTTACGTTAAACCAGCCAAGGGAGATAATATAATTTTAGCAAATCATTTCTTCTTAACAAAACTGATTTCTTGTTATCTGGAGATATAGCTTAGTGGTATAGCATTTGACTACAAATCTAAATATCTCCTGTTCAAGCCCGTGTGTATCTCGCTATTTTATTTTAATTTCTTATTAATGAATTCAAATCACAATAAAAGAAGATATACCATTTAAAATCGCTGCAAATCATTTCTTTATTTGCCTTTTTTAAAACTAAACATTAATCAGAATTCATTTTTCCAGAACATTCATCGTCAAGCCCAAATATCAGCTGACGTGATATTGTTAAAAATGCAGACGGAATTTTATGGCCGACATTATCATTATTATTTCTTTCTTCTTTTATTAATCTTTTTTTTTTTGCAGATTAGTCTACCGGGCAAATTACTCCTATTAATATATAATAATTTATATACAATATGCATAAATTAAAATATCATGTTTAAGTGCATTGGACGATCGAGCAACGCCAGGATTTCAACTAGTTCATATATATATATATATATATATATATATATATATATATATATATATATAATGAGCATATGCAAAATAATCCAAAGAACAAAACGCATATGGAAAAGAGTACCCCCTAAAAAAACGAATTAGAAGAAAGAAAAATATTTTTTCAACCCCCCCCCCCATACAATAATAACTTCAAAACTAATATCCCGAAACAATACTTTACACTAGTAGAAGATTCATTCAAGCATTCTCACAAATACAGTTCAATCCTAAATAAAACCTCTATTAAATTATCTCTCAACCATGCCTAATATAGCACAAACTATTATAAACACGAATAATAAGAAAATAGAATCAGCGCAGAAAATAGTTAACCGCACTCCAAGTCTAGCTTACCCAAACTGTAAGTTTAACGATCCAGATAGCTTCCCACTAGAGAATGACTGTGTACATTCAGCGATTAACTTGACCGCCCAAGCCCATACAACCAGTTATACCAGTGATAATACGAATAACTCAATAAATAATAGCACACTTACTGAACAACTGATCAAGCAACCGATAGGAATACACAATACTGAGTCGCACATCGAACACTCTCAGGAACATCTAAACTCAATCTCCCACCAAAACGAAGAAAACCTTAATACATTGCACACCCACCTCAAAATACACATGTACATAGGATAATCCTCTTTCCCGATAAAGGCTAGAATTTCGAACCACTTACAATCATTCTCCAGAGAGACCTCTCAGACAAAAACAACCGTATCCAATTAAGAAAGAAATTTGAAACAAAGTATCATAAACTTCTCATTAAAATGGAAAATATTAAGAAAATCTAAATCATACAGCCCAGGCTCTGAATACTGCCTGCTTCGAAGTGATGGTCTTTTTGCCATTATGTGACCGAAAAGAGCATTAAGTGTATTGTTATTCTTTATGTCTCTTTTGTGTTCATATAATCTTTTAGCAAGGTTTCGCTGCGTCTCTCCTACGTATATCTTGCCACAATCAAGGCACGGTATTTTATACATTCCGGCTTGTGTTAATGGTTTATTATTGTTAGTTTTAGATTTACGAGTTAAATCTTTTATCGTTAGGGAGGTTTTCTCTACTGTTTGAAAGCCGATTTTGTTAAGGTTTTTTTTTTATAAATGTTATTTTTATCGTTAGTGGGAACTATTAGTCTTCTATTTGTGTTAGGTTTTCTTGGGGGGTGGTTTTAATATAAGTTTTGATAGATTCTTAAGGCCTTTTTTTAGCGTTAATAGGAAGTATTGGAGATATTGTAAGTTCTTGAATGTAGTTTCTACATATTCAGATTCATCGTTTAGATATTCTTTGTTATATATTCTCATAGATAAAATCCAATTCTAATGTCTTTTTTACGTTTGTGTTGCGAGTAAAACTGTACATAATCCTTCTTATTAGTTGTTTTACGATGAACTTTGAATTTTAGTTGATTATTATTATTAATTTCAAACCAAAGTTAAGGACTTCTGTTTCAATGTTTGTTAATGGTCCTGGCGTGCCTGTTTCTAGAGTTTACTGAAAGCGGTCCCTTAAAATATAAATTACCTAAGGGTGCATCGTATTACAGGTACATAGATGACATTCTATTCTTTCTCCCCAAATCGTCGAATATTGATAATATCATTAACAAACTTATTAAAATAGAACCTACCATCAATTATACTTACGAAACTGAAAATAATAATTCCATATCTTTCCTAGACATACAATTAATTAATAATAATAATCAATTAAATTCAAAGTTCATCGTAAAACAACTAATAAGAATGAGTATGTACATTTTTACTCGTAACACAATGACAACGTAAAAAAGGCATTAGAATTGGATTTTATCTAAGAGCTATGAGAATATGTAGCAAAGAATATCTAAACGATGAATTTGAATATAGAGAAACTACATTCAAGAACTTACAATATCCCCAATACTTCCTACTTAACGCAGAAAATAGTCCTTTAAAATCTATCAAAACTGAGATCAAAACTACCCCCAAGAAAACCTAACACAAAGAGAAGACTAATTGTGCCCATTAACGATAAAAATAATAACATTTATAAAAAACTTAACAACATCGGCTTTCAAACAGTACAGAAAACCCCCCTAACGATAAAAGATTTAGCTCGGAAATCTAAAATTAACAATAATAAACCATTAACACAAGCCGGAATGTATACAATACCGTGCCTTGATTGTGGCAAGATATACGTAGGAGAGACGGAGTGAAACCTTGTTAAAAGATTATATGAACACAAAAGAGACATAAAGAATAACAATACACTTAATGCTCTTTTCGGTCACATAATGGCAAAAGACAATCATTTCGATTTCGAAAATACGACCCTCCTAAAGCATATACTTAATAGATCAACACGCCGTCTGCTGGAATCTGCTCTTATCTCCAACTGTACTAACACTATCAAACAGAGAAAAGGATTTTATCACATTTCTGTCCACCTATCTAAAATAATATTGCTCGAAAATAATGTAGACACTGGTTTATAAATATATTTGTCCTTTTTTTTGTATATTTGTATAATAGTTTATTTGCATACACTCCCCCAGTATATATAAAACTAAAAACATCGACCTTCTCGTCAGTGACCACACCTCCTTAAAAAGCCCGCATAATACGGGCGAAACGTCGAGCCTCCGGTCTTCCGCTTCCTTTTCACATCATAACGTCGGATTGTATCCATTTTAAAATTCAGAGTGAGAGAGAGAGAGAGAGCTATATATATATATATATATATATATATATATATATATATATATATATATATATATATATATATATATTATATATATATATATATAGTATGAAAAGATTGCAAACAAAGAAACCTTTTGACTCTCACGTATTCTTGTCTCCTTGCCTGAATGAGTTTGCTATCACATTAGCGAAGAACACAGCATTGGTGCCATAATTGATTGGACTTAGTTTTCTATGCAAGCAAGAATTTAATAGACTCTTCTTTGTAGAATTCCCAATTGCAAATTCATTTTATTTTGAAAAATTATTCTTAATTGGATCCGAATTGATTCCTTGTGGAAATTCGAAAAAAATTTAGGTAGGCACATTTTCCGAAGTATGACCGCATTTTCTGGAACCCAAAAAACATGCAAGAAAATCCTGACATCATAGATCATTCATTCTTTTGTTTAGACAACTTTTCTCTCTTATTATAACATCAAAAAATAAGTCTTTGTTTAATGCTTACTATCACAACGTGAATTATTCATTCAGTAACAATAAAATGAGTCGCTCTTTGATTTTAAGACAAAACAATTGTTAATTTAATGATATTTAGTAAAAAGTAAATGTCTATAATGATAAGTAAACGTTATGGCAATAACTAGAGATCTATATTAATAAGTGAAGTTCTATAGAAATACGTCGAGTTCTAAAGTAATAAGTACATGTTTATAGTGACAAGTAGAGGCATATATTAATATATAGAAGTATATAGTAATACATAGAAATCTATAGTAATAAGTATATGGTCTATAATTATAAGTAGAGGTCTATAGAAATAAATACAGGTCTATAGTAATACATAGAGGTCTAGAGCTATATGTAGATTATAGTAATAAGTAAAGGTATATAGTTATAAGTAGTATAGTAATACTCTGATGTCTATAGTAACATGTAGAGGTCTATAGTAATATGTAGAGGTCTATAGTAATACGTAGACGTCTATAGTAATGAGTACAGGTCTATAGTGATAAGTAATGGTCTATGGTAATATATAGTAGTCTATAGTAATAAGTAAAGACCTATAGCAATATGTAGAGGTCTATAGTTATACGTCGAAGTCAATAGTAATAAGTAAAGACCTATAGCAATATGTAGATGTCTATAGTTATACGTCGAAGTCTATAGTAATAAGTAAAGACCTATAGCAATATGTAGATGTCTATAGTTATACGTCGAAGTCTATAGTAATAAGTAAAGACCTATAGCAATATGTAGATGTCTATAGTTATACGTCGAAGTCTATAGTAATAAGTAAAGACCTATAGCAATATGTAGATGTCTATAGTTATACGTCGAAGTCTATAGTAATAAGTAAAGACCTATAGCAATATGTAGAGGTCTATAGTTATACGTCGAAGTCTATAGTAATAAGTAAAGACCTATAGCAATATGTAGAGGTCTATAGTTATACGTCGAAGTCTATAGTAATAAGTAAAGACCTATAGCAATATGTAGATGTCTATAGTTATACGTCGAAGTCTATAGTAATAAGTAAATACCTATAGCAATATGTAGAGGTCTATAGTTATACGTCGAAGTCTATAGTAATAAGTAAAGACCTATAGCAATATGTAGATGTCTATAGTTATACGTCGAAGTCTATAGTAATAGGTAACGACCTATAGCAATATGTAGATGTCTATAGTTATACGTCGAAGTCTATAGTAATAAGTAAAGACCTATAGCAATATGTAGAGGTCTATAGTTATACGTCGAAGTCTATAGTAATAAGTAAAGACCTATAGCAATATGTAGATGTCTATAGTTATACGTCGAAGTCTATAGTAATAAGTAAAGACCTATAGCAATATGTAGATGTCTATAGTTATACGTCGAAGTCTATAGTAATAAGTAGGTCTCTGACAACAGCATATTATTTTCCTTGTTTTGATTCTCAGGTATATATCCATTTATATCTCATATGTCTTTGTGTAGAATGATGTGGCCCTCAGTTGATTGATTGTGTCTAACTGTTTCGGATATATACTCGAGAGTAGGAATCATGAAAAGAATATGCTGTTGTCATAGCCCTAGTAATAAGTACAGATCTATAATGAAAAGTAGTGGTCTATAGTAATAAATAGTGGTCTATAGTAATAAATAGAGATTTATAGTAATAATTAGATGTTCGGAGGAACAAGTAGAGATTTATAGTGATAAGCCTATCGTTGTACATAGAGGTCTATATTGATATGTATATAACAATATTTAGAGGTATATAGTGAAAAGTAGAATATAATATAATAATAAGTAATCGTCTAGAGTGATACTTAGAGGTGTATAATTATAAATAGAGGTATATGGTAATAAATATAGCCTTATAGTAATAAGTAATGATCTATGGTGATACGTAGAGGTGTATGATGATAAATAGAGGGCTATGCTTCAGTGTTGTGGGAGGCCATATTGGTGATAGGTCGTGGAAGGAGGGGGGCAGCGAGAGAAGGATACAAAGTCATAGCACTCCTTCTGACGCCAAGTCTGGGTCTCTTTCAACTTGTGAACCAGTGCTGAGTCCTGCTGCCACACTCAGGGTCTGCCAGCGACCACCTGATTGAACCAGAGGATCACCACATCTTCAACACATCCAGATACACTTTGATATTGACTTTCAAGCCGACTTTTAAAATGTGATGTAGCGTATGTGGCTCTCATTTGAAACCATACAAAAAACCATAACTGTGGCCAGAAACTTTGTTGAGCTACACCCTCAAGAGCTGACCCATCCGGATTTGTATTTTAAATGAACTGGTAATGGTGCTGCTGTCATAACTTGGATCGGTAGAGAGCAGGAGTTGTAAAGTGGCGCATCTTTGATTTCGCACGTTGAACATTGTGTCACTTTCAGACTTGATAGATGGGTCCTATTGTTCATGGGATTTGTACACAACTGTCCAACTAGCAGATGGTTTGCAACAAAAAAAGAACACCTTTTTTATCAAACGGAAATGGAATCATGTCGTCTGTTCTATGGCGACAATTTTATCGTTCCAACCTGTATGTTCATGTTTTATATAGAACTTCCTAACCGTTTACTTTTCTATTCTCTCAACATTTCGTTCGCTTCCTTATTTTTTTTCTAGGCGTGCATGCGTTTCGTAAGACAAAAATTTGGGAAAAGGACAACACCATAACACTAAAGACAGGTGCGAGTTTGGATGGATATTTTGCAAGATGATTTCCCATGCCAATTCACTAATGTAAAAAATTACAGCACGAGGGAGGATATTAAACTATCACTAAAAGATCGATGCTAACAGACAACTCTGTTTTTACTCTAACAAATTCCATGCAGCATCGCAACCATTGCACCATAATAAAATACAAGACACAAACACGCAAACAAACAAATAACGAAAAAGCAATTACGTTGATAATGGCATATATATTTAAAATGAAGTAACGAAACTTATTCTTGGTAAAAAAAGACAGTTCACAGTCCATGACACAAATTAACTTTTGTCTGAAGTCATTTACCCCAAACTATAATTTTAGTGGATATCCTCGCGTGTCAAATATCGTAAAACAATTGTGTTAAATACGAGAGACGTTCAAAAGTAATGCTATCCATTTTTTAATTCCGCCCAAATAGATCAGAGTGCAAGATTTTGTTGTCTTATTCTTTTTGTCACGTACCTTATCTATCAATTTCCTTACCAACGTTAACTCAATTTCATTACCTTATATTCAAAATAGACCTTTTTATTTTTACATTACATTCTGATCACTGGTTCTAATTTTCGGCACAAATTGTCTTAAAATGCAAAAAATAAAACATTATTTTGAATCACTTAATGAAGACTAAAAATAGTCTACCCTAATTTAAAAGTTTTCTCATAAAGTTTAAAGATAGGTCTAATGAGGTCTTTAAAAAAGCAATGTTTTTTTTTTCAAACATAAGTGTGACAAATTTGCTGACCAACATTTTTTTTTTACTATTTGGTTCTCTAGTCGAGAAGAAGAGTTAATGAAACAGATACAATTGCCAACTAAAATATTGCAATTTTTTTTATGTCAGTTGGTGCATTGGTTTGTCTATGAAAGATGAGGAACACTATGGGAGTATTAACATGAACTGAATTTGATTACAGTTTTGATTTTGTTAGATGATGGCTGATTGTTTATATTCCTTGTTTTGATCGAACTATTGTTTTTATCTTGAGTGTTATTTGTGCAACGTTTCGGTCGGTATAGCCTCCGATCTTCGTCAGGCATGCTGGTCGCCAGCTTTTCTTTTCGAAGATAGTGATCACCATGCTTGACGAAGGTCGAAGGCTACACCGTGCGAAATATTGCACAAATAACAAGATGAGAACAATAGTCCAATCAAAGCAAGTAATATATTAGGTTTCTTATGGGGTGATTTATAACAATTATTTGTTGACACTAGATTTGTAGATGACCACGCTGTAATAAGCAGGGAAGCAATCCTGTGGTGATGTGTTAATAGATTTTTGAAACAAATTAAATTAATCACCATCATACACTCTATCAAACCCCCCAATACTAATGATTACTACAATACTATCTCACTGATTACTGTACACGCAATAACCCTTATCCCTGAGTGGCCTTCGGACCTTGATAAGTGGTGACTCCCATGTAAAAAAAAAAAATACCAATCCTAAGATTCTATTGTTGGCATTGGTTTTATCAATATTATTTCAGTAAGAAATTTTTTTAGAAAGATGAGATTACGGGAGGGAAGGTTGCCCACATCCTAAGTGAACGTGATTTTTGTGGAACGAACTCGGTTCAAACTTATGTCACTCGGTCCATGTCGATAACCACTAGACCACAATTGTAACGCATGAACCTAGTCGAGTTTGGGCAGACGCTGAAGTCTCAGGAAGCAAATATTGAATTTTGTCTAAATGAAAGTTTATCTGTTAACAAAAAACCTAACCCTAACCTTAACCTTGGCCTATGTTAAGTATGGTTAAAAAGGTGTAGATTGAAAAATAAAAATCATTAAAACAAATCATTTAAAATAAATTGTTTGCTATAAAAAATAAGTATATTTTCATGAAACTTACTATATGACGAGTGTTTTAATCCCTTGATTGAACTTATTTTCCTTTCGATTTTCTTAATGTTTTTCAAAATTTTAGATTGATGTTCCATTGTATTTTTTTTCATGAGAGCAAATATAATATTTTTTTCATTTAGCATTGTTGCAACTAAAAAACAACAGAAAACAACGAAAACAACAAAAATACAAAAAAAGAAACAAAAACAAAAAAAGCAACCAAAACTAAAAACAATAACAAATAAAAACACGAAAAACAAAAGAAAAACGGAACTTTCCTTCAGCACTTTCCTGCAGTTTATGATAATGCAGTCAATACTCTGCATGATTACCAGTAATTAAAGCACATCTTAAAATTCTTATGGATCCTGGTTTACCGTATTTTCCTAGCATGGAATCAAACATTGAATTCTGCAGGAAAAGGTTCAATCAAGATAAGGATGCTGACTAAAGACAACAAAAAGTTCAGCAATAAAGATATAAGAAACAATTTATCGATCTGTCCGGGGAAATGATATTCTCCAACTTCATCTCAAGACAATAACGTTAGCAAAAGCGGTGAGATGCGCACGTCCTGCATGACTTCTTCTTAAATAGAGTCATCAGGCAGAAAATGTTTTCTGTGTGATGCCAAGCTGAAACGGACGATATCAGTTGGCCACTCAGTGCTGACAATAACTTTCAGACTAGCCAGTATTAGTGTGCAGAAGCTAGTCAGAAGAATTGGCTGGATAAATTTTAGAAAAATGTGGCAATGTAAAATATGTATTCAAATAAAATATTACACTTAACTTAATATATACAATAGGCTCCTGTGATACGGTCGTCCTAGGATACGGTTGTTTAAGGTGGAATTAATTTGTTTTTCCGGCCCCTGATTACGAGGTCCTAAGTAATTTGCAATTGTATTTTTCGATCGCCCACACTGAGAATTGAACCCTCAACCTTCAGGAAAATATAACTTTACAATTGATTTTTCTAAGTACTCTAACCACTGCGCCACATGATACACCCAAAGAAAGTCGACGGTTACATCGACCGAAACGTTGTGAAAATGACACTCAAGATGAAAACAGTAGTCTAAATATTCCAAATAATATGAATAATGATACAATTTTACACTATTCTTAATTGAATTCTAATAGATAATACGGTATAACCTCGGGATACGGCATTAATCTCTTACAGGGTTGAGATCGTAAGGCGAACTCGCCGTATGGCGGGGCCAAAGTAAAATTTTATACAGTGCCTATTAAAAATTAGTAACAAAATACAGTACAGGATATAATACACATGTATATAATCAAATAATATTATAAATAACACCGTAAGGCGGGGCAAAATCGTAGAAATAAATAAAGTGCTCTGTTCAAAATTCGGTTCAGACTCAAGGGTTTGACAAAATACACCTGACGAAGGTCGTAAGTTACATATGTTACGTTGTTGCTCTATAATAAAGGGTTGTGTGTTTGATGTGTCATCTCTAATAATGGATTAGAAGAGATGACGTGTTATATTATATATTTATGTTGTATCATAAAGGGAATCGTGTGTGAGTGACATGTATCTTTAGAACCTACCTCTGCTTCTTCGATGTTGGACCATCTGGAAATTTCTCGTCCTGGAGGGAGACTCGATACCTGTTTTTGGATGAAGATTCAATCACTCCAAGACAAGGAATTAGTTCTATAGTTTTTATTTCACTTTCTCCAGATGTCCTGCAGAAGGTGGAAGTGAAATCGGCCTGTGTGGGTTCTTCTTCTACACACGTCAGGGTTCGTCCCCCCAGTGAAGAGGAGGAGACAACAGGAAGCCGTCCGTTGTCTTCTGTGTCCAAATCAAATCTCCACGATTCAGCTGACCTGATCACATGACTCACGCGCAATCAAATCAGCTGATCTTTTACTTCCGGACAACGTGTCTACACATTAACTCACCTCTTCCCTTCTCTCTCTCTTTATCCATCTTCCTCTCTCTCTCTCTCTCTATTCCTTAACACATAGACCGAAAAAATGATACTCAAGATGAGATCAATAGCGCAAAGATTCCAAATAATATGAATGGCTAATCCCCATTTCAAAAAATCAGAAATTTATTAATATTACAAGGCTATGTTACATAAGAGGTTTTGGAATTGGCTGTTAATGTTCCGAAATTATTCAGATTTTAGATCTAGTTTTCTTACAAATCGAAATATTAATGTAGAAGCCTTCTAATTTTTACTTTTCTGTGTTATGTTAAATAAAAGTTCCGTTCTAAAAGTAATGCCTCCTATTTTTTATTCTGCTTTAATGGATCGGAGGAGATCGCATATTGCATTGTTATGATGATTGAAAACCTGAAAGTTTCATCTCTGTTGCAGATATTTACAGTATAAGACTCTAAGTAAGTTAACCCTGTCATAGACATGCATCAGAAGCAGAGGTGCGTCATTAAATCCTTGGCAAAAGTATATGTAGAATGCTGGTGACTATATAGAAAAGTAAATTCTGGAATGGCAGGAACAATATTATGAGAGGATTTCAAATGATGAATGGAATGAAGATGATTTAATTACTTATGGGGATGGGGATAGTTCATGACCAGCATTAGTTGACATTGGATTTGTAAATGAATGTGTTATAGTTCATGGGCAAGTAGTCTCCTGATAATAGGTCTCATAAATAAGGAGTTATCGGAAAGAAAACCTGTCCATGGAGATTCTGCCTGATGATAGCCACCCGGAAGAAGAAAGATACGATTTTTGAGTTTTTGTAGAAAGAGAAAATTTTTATGTGAATTTCTTACAAAGCGGAACCAGAGATTGGAACGCAGTGAGGCTCCGTTTCGAAAATGATTATGCGTAAATGGATAATGTATGTTTGCTCGGTTGTTTAGAGAATTAGTCATGCAATATAATCAGATAAAAATTGATGTTAGATACTGAGACTAAAATGAAGATATCAGATTTAATCCTGACCCATGCGCACACATTTTTACTATTTTTTTTACACGGTGGTCACCACTTATCAATACCCGGAAGCCACTCAGGGATGAGGGTTATTGCAAGTACAGTACGTTAGTGTGGAAAATTATTGACGTGTTTACTTAAGGGGGCGGTTCATTAGGAATTTGTTTACGCTATTATGGCATCACGAAACACGTACATCTTAATTGGTTTTGACAGAAAAATATATTATACTAACGTGCTGCCCGGCGTTAGCCGGTCATAAAATACGCATAAATAAAATATTTTAATTTATGTAGATTTCTTATTTATTATAGACAGATATGCGGTAGGTATTAAACGTAACATTAAATTCCATTAAAAAAATGAAATAAAACAACGGAAAGAAACTGAGACAAGTGTATACGAGTATTACATTTTTTTCTAAACAGTTCACTTCTTGTAAACAAAAAAAATACTTGAGCTGAGATCGAAACCAAAACATAAAATCAGTGAATAAAGTACGATAACCATTAGACCAGCTTGCCACGTATTTAAAAAGTGTTCTCCAACATACCTGTTCTTATCATAAAGAAGCTGTCATGTTTCATACTGCGTAAGCGCATTTGTAAAACAGTTGACAAATAAAAATCCGATGCCTCCCCACGTTCCAATTTTTCAATTTTGACTCCTTAGCAGTTCTTTTTTTTCCAGATAAAAACCGATTAAAAGTTTTCCATATGTCTGAATATCCTATATACCAAAATTTATGTCTGTAGGTTAAAAATACGTTGAGTATATAGGTTGAGAAGTGCCCTCACATACACACACATTCTCACTTATATATATATATATATATATATACTTGTAAGTATCAGAATCGTTTGAGCTATGAACATTATATGATAAAAAGGATCATATTCAGAAGCAATTAATATCATGGTCATAACATTCTTACCTAGCAAGTTATGTCCCTGTCTGTCCACATTTTTTATGATGTCATAACTGAATGAAAGTTCTGAAACGTGTGGTAATAATATCAACATATTGATTAACTTCCAAGAAGTTGCTTATTTCCATTCCCTGCTGATTAACGATATAGGCTGGAGAATATTGCATATCGAAACTCCAGTCACCGTTTTATAAATTCCAACATACTTGGTGAACCATATTTACCTATTTTCAGGAATGAACCCCATAAAGTAAGTGCTACACTTCTAAGACTTATGTTCTTGTGAGGGAGAAAAGAACGGTGACTTCCCTCTAAAGCATTACAGTTACAAAGCAACGTAATTATCTCCCTTTGTGAGAAGTTAGTTTTCGGGCCATATTCGTTCACCTTTGTCTATTAATCTCATGAAAACATACAATTCTAGCAGATTTTCTCTAAACAAAGAATTGATGGGGTTGATATACGATATTACTTGTGAGCGTAGTATATCATGTCGAGTGCACTGTTCGTTTCAAACCTCTCTCGGACCTCCATGCCGTCCAGGACTGTCCAAAAGGAACAAACAAACAAAAATAAATAAATCCGATTAGGCTTTTCTTTCTTTTTTTAGCACACGTCGTTTATTACCGTTTTTCTTTCTCCCATCTCGACACCAGCTTAAAAAGTCTTCCTGATACTATGGGCCACCTGCCCATCTCATCCGTAACGTGTTTATCTTTCTTCTCCACTCCACGCCTACCGTGGACAGCCATTTACCGTCTTTGACTTTTTCATTTTCCTTAGCGCAGACTTTGCTTCTTATCACCACGTGGTGTTCTTTTTTTTTTTCTTTTTCTTCTCGCACCAGCTCGCACCAGCTCGCACACACTTTCTAATTTGCCTATGTGTCTTTGTTTTACGGAGGGCCAGCTATCTTACGGCTCCTGCTGATATTTTCCCACGCACCCATACGCGCTCTGTTACATTTGTATGTCTTAATTCCTATCATATTAATAACATGCGCATTCAATTGTATTTGGAACTGGTGTATTTAATTATAGGTGTAATCTACTTAGCATGATTCTTTTATAATATATTAAGATAAGAGATTAATACTTTTTTGTTAATCAGGCTTTATCATTATCTTTTATTTACATGTTTACTCTTCAAAATATGCTTAGTACATTTTTGCAATCTTCTTAATAATATGCGCATTCAATAATACTTGTGACTTGTGTTTAATTATATGTGTAACCAACGTTTCATGTTTCACTTATGATTAGCTATAATTTAGAAAGCGCCCTGTCACATCCAATAGCCTACTGTCGATTTCATATGCATCGCATTACTGTTTGTGCAGTAATAATGGCTTGAATTTAATTTTAAAATTAAAAAAGTCAAGTATCATGGTTAAATTGTGTTGAAAACAAACATTTATTTCGAACGCACCTCTGTCATATCAAAGAACCTTCTGTTGATTTTATTTCTCGAGCCTTTCGACTTGTGTGGTAATAAACCTTCTCGGATTCACATGTAAGGTTAGGCTGTGTAAAGCGTTAACTTTGGTCAAAATCGTTTGTTCCATCTTTCAATTATTGATTATCGATACTTATCGAAGACATTCCCATACAAAACCTATCCAAGAACACCGTCGTGCACATCAAGTACCTTTGTGTGAAATTACATAAAAATCGGCCGGCTCGTTTAGGAATCCATAGGGAACGAACTCACACACAGACACACACAGACAAAGTTCCTTTTCTATTATAGTAGAGACTAGCCTGGGTGCCCGGGTGTTTGTACGTGTGTGTTGAGAAAAAAAAAGTCGTAGTAAGCAGATAGGTTCGAACCCGTACTGCGAAGGAGGAAAAGAACGTGAAAAAACAAAACGAAAAAAAAACATGATGTCTTTGCCATTGCGTCCATCGCCAAACCGGAAGTGGCGAAGGTTTAAATTAAGGCTAGCTAATCGAAAAGAAGGGATGAATTTTGAAAATATTGGCGAAAAAAGCTACCCCTCCTTGTAGAAAATTGCCCAGCTGTGGGTAAAGGAATTAATGTTTTTAGCCAATTTTTCGATATTTGTCGCTCAAAACGATAACGATCTTGGGAAAATCCGTTGTCTCTATCGAAAGCTTTAGGCATACATACATACATACATACATACATATATACATACATACATACATACATACATACATACATATATACATACATACATATATACATACATACATACATACATATATACATACATACATACATACATATATACATACATACATACATACATATATACATACATACATACATACATACATACATATATACATACATACATATATACATACATACATACATACATATATACATACATACATACATACATATATACATACATACATACATACATACATACATACATACATATATACATACATACATACATATATACATACATACATACATACATACATACATATATACATACATACATATATACATACATACATACATATATACATACATACATACATATATACATACATACATACATTTAAACAGACAGTTGAAATTTATATTATAGATAATCCCAAAGTTATCGCAATGAATACTGATAAACATCTATCAAGTTCAATATATACATACATACATATATACATGTATACATACACACATACATTTAAACAGACAGTTGAAATTTATATTATAGATAATCCCAAAGTTATCGCAATGAATACTAATAAACATCTATCAAGTTCAATATATAAAATACTTGCACTGTTATTTCTACGTATAGAACAAATATACATTATTACAAGATTACAAATAAAATAAGCCTGGTCTTTTTGTTGTCATGTACATCAACGTAATCATGAAAGATTGCCACCAAACAAGTATAAATGCTGTCGATCTTATGGGGAAAATCTGAACATCAAGATCTGAAATGATTCCTGTGGTAGTGTTGTGGCAGAATTACAGGCATTATCTACGAATGAACTGATCCATACCCAATAAATACTAGAGACAAGGCATCAATGTGAGAGGTCTATATCACACTTTTGTATGTTCTTGTTAATACAGGTTGCTACTCTATTTCCCTGTTCCGTTTTCCTTGTAATTATTTAATCAGGGTTACAACAGATTGCCGCGTATGTGGAGTTGTTCACTTGAACTTATTTGCATTTATTTCCTTGTTTTTTTTCCCAGATGTTTCCTGACTTTGACAATACATCTTAAGACTTGTGTTCTCTTTGATCTTCTTATCGAACTTGATGCTACGAACTGGATGTCCGACATCAGCCTTCCTCTTGTCAAACAGCATACACCAACATAACCATGAAAAATTGAAGACAAACAAATATAGAAATTGTAGATCTCAAAATAAATAGCTGAGTGTCTGGATCGGCAGGGATTCCTTTGTTAGCCAACATGGGAGAACCGGTTAGTGTCCTATGAACATTGACCCTGCCTATTTCAAATAATAGAATACAATGGACTAAATACAGTTTAATAAATAAAATCAGCTCAAACCAAAGACCATGCAGATGGAGGAAATGGATCACAAAAGAAGTGAAATTTATAATGGAGTACCCTGTAGTTCCCAGTGTTGTCCATTAAAACAAATACTGATCTACATTATATATTGTATTCAACACATACAATATGTGTGATAGAGCGATTCTATTTCTACATATAGAATAGATAAATACTATCACTATGACAGGACTGCTGGTGCCGTATGTCCTAACAGTATTGGGAAAATATGACACTAAACAAATATGAAAGACATGGGACTCAGACGAAAGATTGGAATTTATTTGCCCTTATTTTTAATCAAAATTGCTATAGACAAGTGGGGAAGCCACTTGATGTATTGGGCTAATAAAATACAGCTTTAAGATAAAAACCTAGCCAACAATAAATAGATTCCAATTCAGAAAACAGTAATTCTTCTCTTTTTTCAGAAACATTGTTCATGGAATGTGAGGACTAAATATATACCGTTCATTGGACAACACAGGGGAGGGTAGAGCGGTGACCCTTGATATATCTAAGGCGTTTGAGAGGGTATGGCACGATGGTCTTCTGAGGAAAATTAGATCATATGGAATCACTGGAAGAATTCATAATATAATTAAATCCTTCTAAAGTAATAGAAAAATCAAAGTTGTCCTCGACGGTCGTACATCTAAACAATATGACATAAATGCGGGAGTACTTCAGGGGTCTATCCTTGGACCTCTATTATTCCTGATATTCATAAATGACCTCCCTGATAAAATTGTTTTGGAGATGGGTATATTTACCGATGACACCACTCTCTATAACAGATATGAGGGGAAAACAAATGAACACATATCCAGGGAAATGGCAGAAACACTAGAGGATGACCTCCAATCTGTAGTGAAATGGGGGGAAAATTGTTGGTCACATTCAATGCTGCTAAGACTAAGCTTGTTTCCTTCAATAACTACAAGAAACCTTCTCTACCACCAATAGCAATGGCCAAGAACACATTGCCTGAAAGTACTTCTTTTAGACTCCTCGGCCTAACGTTTACAGGGAATATAAACTGGAATAGATACATTGAGAGCATTGCCAAGGCTGCTGCAAGGAAAGTTGGCTCCCTCTACCGTGCTAGAAAACTACTTACGCCTGACAGTATCCTATACCTCTATAAGGCCACCATTCCCCCAATGTATGGAGTACTGTTGTCACATCTGGGCTGGTGCATCTGCTGCTTGTCTCCCGCTCCTGGACAGGGTTCAAAAGAGAGTCGCCAACCTGATAAGTCCTGAACTGTCATCTAGGGTTCAGCCTCTGTCCCATCGACGAGATGGTGCATCCCTCTGCCTATTCTACAAATACTTTAATGGTGAATGCTCTGACGAACTGCAAACACTTGTACCTCCTCGACGTAACTACCCCCGACAAACCCGACAAGCTACTAAGTCTCATCCCTTACAGTGGAGTTCCCTAGGTGCAAGAAAGCCTTTTACTCCAATAGTTTCTTCCCCAGAACTGCAGATCCTTGGAACTCCCTCCCGGGATTCTGCTTTCCCAACTGCACTGATATGCAGAAGTTCAAGTGTAATGTTAACAAACATCTTTCTACTCATCTCCCTTCATAATGACCCCACTAATTAAGTCCCTGATGGTATCCCCCTGCTTCAAAGTGGCGCTGTGCCTTGTTTGGGGTGAAAATTGAATTAAAAAAATTAAAAAAAGGATAAAATAAGGGAATTGAGAGTTATGACGACGCCAAAATTAAACTAAGGTGCACTTTCTACTCGCCATATATATAGTTCAATCTGAAAGTTAAATTAATCAGTATAGAATCGTTGCAAACCCCAGGGTTTTACATACGGACTGACAGTATTATTTGTTATTAATTATGATAATAAGTGTATATATTGATTTCTGTGATTTGTGTATTTCTGAATAAAGACAAGTTCCTCTTCCCACTCATAAACTCTGTCTAGTACAAACAGGACCTCTCCCTCCATTGAAAGATTCTTTTTTTAACGATGTTTCAGCACAAAGTTAGCGCGTGTATACATTTACTTCTACGATTTCCTTTGCCATTTAGTTTTTTCTCTTTCAATCTTTATGTATTATCTTTCTCCTAAATATTCCGATTTATCAATTTTCTACGTAGTAAGCACAATTCTCACGATTATATATATATATATATATATATATATATATATATATATATATATATATATATATATATATATATATATATATATAGTGGTGTCCAAAAGTTAATGAACGATCGGTCATTGTTATTGAGTTGCTTCTAACTGTATCTATGAAAAGGGAAACAACGTTTTTTGGTGAATGTTCCAATGGTTAATAATGGTAGTTAAATAAAAATATTTTTTTTTTATTTTTGATTTGGAATACATATTAGTTTTTTTACATATAAATAATTTTAATTAAATTATAGGCGCCCAAATGTTAAGGAACGGGGAAAATTAATACAAACTTTAGCAATTTTAATAACAACTTAACAAAATGTCGACGCCGAATATTCGAAAAAAAATCTATCTATACAAGAAAAACAGATTATTTGTGACGATTATGGTGAAAATAAAGACCATAGGGGTGATTGATAAAATATTGAACAGGCCTAAAAGCTTTGTGTTTCGAGTTATTGAAAACAGAAAAAAAGGATTTACCATTGACTGAAAAGAAAAAAAATCGGGACAGCCCCGAATAACAACTAAGAGGGAGGATAGAAAAATAACTCGATTAATCTCGTTCTGATCACTTTAAAACTGCAGCTTCGATATCCCGGGATTTTACATCCGAAACTGGACAAAAAATTCCCATACAAACTATCTCATGAAGATTAAACGAAGTAAGATTATTTTCAAGAAGTCCATGCTATTTCTATTAAAATTAAAAAATGCCAGATTGTTATTCGCCGAAAAACATTTGTTTTGGGAAGAAAAAATGGGGAAAGATTCATTTTAGTGATGAATCTAAATTCACTCTTTTCGGATCAGACAAAAATGCACATGTCAGAAGAAAACATTCAGAAAGACTGTCCTCTAATTTCGTTAAATTACAGTAAAATTTGAAGTAGGTAGTATAATGGTATGGGGCATGATATCTTCAAAAGGAACTGGCACCTTTGTGAGGATTTATGGAAAAGTAAATGCCCGAATGTACAGAGAATTTATTAGAGAACATGTGTTTCCTAATCTTTCTGATATCTTTATGCAATTCAGCGCACCGTTTTAGAAGACCCTAATAGATTCAATATTTGCGTTATGGATTGGCCAGCTCAGAGGCCCGACCTGAATCCAATTGAAAATATTTGGAAAATTATTGGTGATAAGATCACAGAAAAAAAATCTTCATGATTTATGGTAATGTATAAGAAAATCCTGAAATAATATCCTCCCTATAACATGTGAATGATTAGTTCTGTCTTGCAGCAAAAAATGCCATAGTGTGATTGGAAACAAGGGGCTTTTCACTAAATACTGAAAGGATTCTTTGTTTTTTCATTAATGATTTCCCCAGTTTCTTAACTTTTGGACACAAGTAATTTAATTAAATGTGTTTATATGTAAAAAGCAAAATCAAAAATCAAAAAAAAAAAAAAATTAATTTAACTAACATTATTAAACATTGGAAAACTCACCAAAAATGTTTCCCTTTCATAGATAAAGTTAGAAGCCATTTAAAAGAAAATGATCGACCGTTCCTTAACTTTTGGACGCTACTGTATATATATATATATATATATATATATATATATATATATATGTGTGTGTGTGTGTGTGTGTGTGTGCATGTGTGTGTGTGTGTGTGTGTGTATATTTAGGAAAAAGACTTCCAGCAGCGTGCTCTATTATAAAGAAAAAAAAACTTCAAAATAAGACTGTATTAATTATAGTTTTATTTTCAGAAATTTAGATAGAATAAACCATCTGTCTATATACTGTCAATAGAGATAGTTCGGCTGAAGAGAGCTTGATATTGAGAATTGAAACATTTCCCTATTATCATGTTTGAAACGGACGGTACCAATGGGTTATCTTATCTAAGAATTGAATCCCAAACAAGGTGGGTAATACTGAGTATTTATTTGTTACATTCAAAAACTCACGTATATTGATAAAGTAATGCTGAGTATTTACTCGTCACATTCTAAAAATCACGCACATTGATGAAGCAATGTTGAGTGTTTATTTTTTATTTAACTATCGTGTACTCTAATTTAACAATTAGATAAAAAAACTGTCTCATCCAGAATACGGACCGTGCTGCAATAATAACGTTATTATTTAGAAAGCCATTCCTAATATGGGAGAGGAGGGTGATTTGCAACTATTCTGTACTTTCATCTAATAATTTGATAAACAAAAAACTGACTTCTACAGAATACGGACCATGCTGAAATAATAATGTTATTATTTAAAATTATAATATGGGGAGAGGAGGGTGATTTGTAACTATTCTGTACTTTCACCTGACAATTTGATAAATAAAAAAATGACTGATCCACAATACGGACTGTGTATAAATATAAACCTTATTATTTAGAAAAGCATTCTTAATATGGAGAGAGGGGGGTATTTTGTTAACTATTCTGCACTTTCATCTAACAATTTAATGAACAAAAACTGACTTATACAGAATACGGACTGTGCTGAAATAATATTTTTTCTCAAGAATTGATCCATATTTTAAAAATGACTTCA
Organism: Euprymna scolopes; assembly: GCF_053919585.1. Lineage (NCBI taxonomy): Eukaryota > Metazoa > Mollusca > Cephalopoda > Sepiida > Sepiolidae > Euprymna > Euprymna scolopes. Next base: position 67,546,283 of record NC_136511.1, read on the forward strand.
TTTTTCTTAAAATTATGGTAGTGTTGGTGGGAAGAGAAATTACTTCATATATGTCATTCAATACCTGTCGAGAGTACGTTAAATTGTTTCATATACTGTGAGGGTAAAAGGTGTTTGCAAAACATATACTGATAAATTCATGCTTGAATATTTTCCAATATAATAGCCATGCTACTCATTGTTCTATATGCAAATATATAAAGTAAATTTCTAAAAACGGAAACCAAATTATCATATTCTGGGGGGAAAATAAGAATTTAAAAAAAATTCGGGACGAAATATAGACTATAAGAGTTTGCAAGACTCATTTATTTCAAAATAAATATTTTTAAACATAATTGAATTTAAAACATGGTGTCATTATGATAATAGTAGCATATATTGATAATATATTACAAGAAAACCACAGTTATTGCTCAAATAACTATTAACAAAACAATACAAATTTTAAAAACAATTTAACACTTTATGTGCTGTCCTCCATTCTTAATCAAATTAACCAACCTCCTATTAACAGAGGATGTTAATGTATGCACTTGTTGAGGTGTGATGTCAGAAGATACCTTCTTAAGCCTCTACCAAAAGTCTTTTTTTACTACTGAATTGATACCCGTTTTCGTAAACCTTCCTCTTTAGAATCGACCAGAGGTTCTCTATCAGATTCAAATTCGGGCTCTGATGTGGCCAATCCATTAAACGCTCACCAGAGATTCCCTAGGCTTAAAGCTTTTGTTAACCGAGAAACATGGCTTGGGGCATTGTCTTGTTGAATAATGACATTCTGGTTGACAGCGTCATTTTTTGATTTCAACCAGGACAATAGATTCTGTTCCAAAAACTTGCAGTAGTTCACAGAATTCAATTTGACACCTTCAGGGACAAAAGAGGGGGGCCAGGAATCTCACTACCAATTACCAAGCCCAAATATTCATTTCCCCTCCTCCATGTTGACGTCATAAGCTTGGGCTTTACCTTTAATAAGCCATCCCTTGGTCATACCGTCGGGCCGTCGAGGGTTACTCTAGCCTCATCAGTCCAGTGAACCTTTTGTAAATTGGTTTTCAAATATTTAGTGGCTCATGCTAGTCGCTTCTGACAGTTGATATCACTCAAAGGAGGACATTTTCTCGGTGTTCTCCGGCCCGCTATTTGTTTTCAATACCCTTAATACCCTCTAAGAGATACCAGGCACTCTTGTTTGGTCGAAAATAGCTTTACTGTGCTGTGTCGGTTTGCTAGCACACTCCTCTTGATTTTCTCAAATCTCGTGGTGAAGTCACCTTTGGTCTGCCACTTTTGTGCTTTTTCTTTCATCTTTGCCGTCAATGATGAAACTTTTCACGATTCAATGATTTCGCTTCAAATTTAAAAAAAAATTGTAATGTAGACTTCTTTGCAGCCAATAATTTAACAATTTCATCCTTCACACTTTCTGTCAACCTCTTTCCTTTAGCCGTTATTAACAAATTTAGATTAATAAAAAATAAATGATAAAAACTAATACACCTAGATGAATTGAAATATTTAAAACTAATATATAAAGTAATACATTAAAATTTTAAAAAATTTAGACCCAAATAACGTCAGATCTGCCATATCGATATTTGATTCTACGTAGCCAATTTGTCTTTTTTAATTTGTGGATGTTTTTACAGAAGCAAAACTTTTTTGCTTCAGTTTGTTTAAAAAGTAATTCCAAATGGGACGATTGTTACGATAATGAACATTTTTAATAATGAATCATAAAATGTAAGGGAGATAAATCCTTGTTGCTTAAAATATTACTAACCTTTATTGCATTATTTGGGTTATTACTGAGGATTTTTTTAATGTCTTATCATCTCTTTAATTTAAAAAAAAAAAGTGTATTAATGCAGAATAAAAACCGCACTTTGTCAGTATATTCTAAAGATCAACCGTCAGAAGATGTCGAATGAAAGCTTTGTGATTTTCTTTAGTGAAAACTCCTACCGATGTTAAGACGCTAGTACAAAGCTGTTGCCACATTTGGCCAGGAGATGCTTAGTGTTCCCTATCCAACCTTGATCTATTTTAAAACCAGCTTTTCTCTTTCCTACCTGTCATATCAAAGGGCGTACTGTTGATTTTATTTGCCCGTCCTTTCTGCTTGTACGGTAATAAAACATCCCAACACTTCTGATGTTAGGCTGTATAAGGCGTTAACCTTAGTCAAAATTGCCTCTTATCCTTTCATTAGATTTTTCCGATTATTGATTACGGTCTAAGCATACTGCCAGTCACATGATGTACATTTTTGTGAAATTTAAAAAAATAAATCGGCCCATACGTTTCCAAGTCCATATGGAACGAATTCACACGCAGCAACAAAAAATAATAATATAAACAAAAGAGTTGGAATTTAGTGAGAGGTTAGGATGCTTCTAAGTTTATCAATCACGGTTAGCACACACGTTTGAGGCTCTGCGCATTTTCATAATTTTGAATCCTGCTGATGATGTACGTGTGTGCATTCTTCTCCGATGAGTTGTTACGGGTTGTCACTATTTGACGTAAGGTTTGTGTGTGTGTGTGTGTGTGTGTGTGCCTCTGTGTGTGTGTGTGTGTGTGCGTTATTCAAACTGCTAAACGTTATCGTATGTTATTGCCGTGAAGAAAATATACGTATATTTTATGTGTTCTGTAAGAAAGGCTCCCAGCAAATATAATGGATTCTATTTATGATTTCGGTGGAAATAATACTAACTAATCTATTTACTGAAAAATAGTTATTATGTAAATATATAAATGAAAATATCATTAGAAATCATTTAATGATCACTATGAATCTGTATAAGGAAGATATATATATATATATATATATATATATATATAGTAATCTATATAAGCACTGTTTCGTTGTATCACAACTCATCAATGCGGCTAGACATATACCTTTCCCCAGCCGTGGATCGAACATACAACCGTCGCCATGACAGTCGACAAGTCTAACCATCGGACCACGAATCAGTGCCGTAAATATGTCTCCTACATCCACACCCGCCCGTCGCAAAAATGCTCAAACCATCAGTTTGTTTACAAACATTAATATTATATATATATATATATATATATATATATATATACATATATATATATATATATATATATATATATATATATATATATATAGCTTTCTCCATCCTCAAACTGTTTCAAAATGTTAGATGACTTTTTTTTAATGCAAAGATGGTAAACTTCATATTATTTGTTTCCTGTGATGCATTTACCGGAAACATTCGTTGTGTATATTTTGCAAACCTCTCTCCCCTGATGAGAAGAATTGTATTCTTCGAAACTCACTGGAATAAGATTTTTCTTTTTTTATTTGTATTCCTTGTCGAATAACTAACATTTTGTATACCTTCTACATAAGGGTTTTCCAAAATTTGAATAAATTTTGAATATCAAGATTTTTATTTCATATATATATATATATATATATATATATATATATATATATATGTATATATGTATGTGTATATATCTATGTATATATGTATATATATGTATATATATGTATATATATATATATATATATATATATATATATATATATATATATACACGAGGGCCGTTCCAAAAGTAATCATTCCTAATTCTTTATTCTCTCCGAAATTCTAGTTGAAAGAAAAGGTCATGATTCAATGTAGTGGGATTGTATATATTTATGAGTATATGTCATCGTTTAGTGTTTATATATTTACGTGTCAATATATTTGGTCGCCTAGTGATGAAGCTATTAACAGGACATATAGAAAAAGAGGGACATATAATAATTTTTTTAGGGAGCGGGGTTAACATAGGCCAATGGGGAAACATACCTGGTCCCTCTTTGGTATTGTTTAACGGGAAACCGCAAAGAAGATTCATCCCAATGAACCAACAAATCTCGGGTTTTCTTTTTACAACTTTATTCCAGATGTTACCCTCTTGGAAAGCTGGAACCTTGGTCCCAGATTTTTACTAATGATATTTTCCGACGGTTTCCTCTATTCGAAGCCATTCTGCTCCATGGCCGTGTCTCTATCTCTCTCTCTCTTTCTGACTACGGACTGTCCACTCTCAACCCTGACTGCCAACTCCTGACTAATTTCTACATTCCTCTCAAACTATCTCGTTATGTCATTAATCCCACGTCGCCAAAAACACACATCGGATGATTCATCTTTCCCGTATTTTGTTTATGTTAGGTAACATTTTTTTCACCAATTTAACATTTTTGCGAACTATTTAAACATAAATAACTTTATCATAAAAAACACCTTTCGCTTGGGTAACATTCTTTCTATTTCTATCTTTACATATATCAATACTGATAATAATAATCATCGTTAAACCTACGTAACAATAGGAAAGGTGAGTTCCACATGTTTAGCAATAACACTCAAGAGCTTTGAAAATAAATTTTAGCTGGATGCCAGAGTCGAGTATTGGGTTCAATTATATGAGGAATGTTTAAAAAGTAATGCCTCCTATATTTTATTCATGACCCGAAAGTTTAATCCCCCTGTTGTCGATATTGACGATATGATACTCTAAGAAAGCAACCCCTGTGATAGGCGTGCGTCAGAAGCAGAAATGCGTCATTGAATTTCTGGCAAAAGAGATTGATGGTGACTATAGAAAAAAATAATTTTTGGATCACAATAGGTCGCTCGTTTTAATGGTACAACTTTCGTTTTCGTAGATTTTCAACGTTTCGCGTAAAAAATAGAAGGCTTTAGTTTTGGAATGAGTTATGTCTCTCGCTCTCTCTCTCTCTCTTTCTCTCTACATGTATATATATATATATAAATATATATATATGTGTGTGTGTGTATTGAACAAGCTGTTTAATTTTTTAACATTGTCACCATCATTCTCAATGCACTTTTGCCAGCGATGAAGCATATCTGTGCATGGGCATCAGTCGGATTTGTTGTCATATCAGGGTCGGTCCAAATGTAAAGCCTCTGATATTTTTTAATTCAAAAAGTTGGAGAGCTACGATTGGTACCAATAAAACGAAACACCTTTTGAGCACCACAATCTCTTTTTCTACATAGTCATCACCATTCTCCATGCATTTCTGCTAAGAATTTTATTCTGCTTCTGATATACTTCCGTGACAGGGATTTCTTTATAAGAGTCTCAAACCAGCAATATCTGCAACAGTGATAGGAAACTTTTAGGTCATGAATGCATAAATTCAGTCATCATAAGAATGCAATTTGCAATCCTCTCTAATCCATTCAGAAGAAACAAGAGCATGCTATCCCTGTGACGTTACAAGCCTGTCTCTGCTTTATCATTATTTTCATGGCAAGTGCTCGCCTGAGCTCTAATCTATGGCCCCCCTCGCCAAACTTACACGAGAAAGACTCATCTAGCTGAAAACACTATCAATAATTTCCTCCACTCTTGATCTGTGCCTAAACCTAAACGTAGATTCCATTAACAATGCTTCTTCCTTAGAACTGCACACCTGTGGAAGTCTCTTCCTTTTGCCTGCTTTCCGACTGACTATAATATGGTCGTCTTCAAGTCGAATGTAAACAAGTTCTTGATGAACCGTTCTCCTTAGGTAATCCAATGTATCAAATTTCTACTACTAACAATTACTACTTCACTGTCCTATTGACCACTGTACACCTCCTCGAGTGGTCTTTGGACCTTAATATTATTTAGGTTATGATCCTCATACAATTGAACTCCAATGCTCAACTTTAGCATATAAACTATAAATATAAACTATAAATATAATCTATAAATATAAACTATAAATCTAGCTAAAATTTATTTTCGAATAACTTCAATGTTATTGCTAAACATGTGCCGTTCACCTTTTCTATAACCTTAACCTTTACCTTTCTCAAAATGAGAAACGACTAATATTTTAACCAAGTGTGTAATGATTGGTCATGCAATCTAAATAGAAAAACAAACTCGACTGAAAACATAACTTACTTGGGGAAGTTAGCAATTCATTAGTTTAGGCCTCTTGATTCCTTGGGGAAAATAGGGCCAGAACGATGCTCCTTTAACGGACCCGGCTCTGGCTGGTCCTCCTCAGTTCGGTCCATGTCATTCCGGTAGTCCTGGTCTCAGCCTCAATGCTTCTTTTTCTGGAAATTTTCATCCGCTCGCGTCATGAATTCTACTAGAGAGGACCCTTCCAGGGCCAGAAGTCCACAAATGATGTCGTTACGGTTTCTGTAACTTTCTTTCTTTAACAGAACAGCCCCATTCTAATCTCCAACCTGGAGGACCAGTGAGTGATCTTAGTCTGATCTCTACGCTTAAACCTGTCTGGCTTGTATGACCCTACCAGGAGACGAATCTATCGCCAGCATAGCTATCCGGGTCCAAAAGACACGCTATTCATTATGTCCAACTAATTAAACACAAGTTGTTACTTCGTATAAAACTTGTGCCAAATAACATTCCAACAACTTTACTAAGAATATTAGTGCAAACATTAAAAGAACAATAACATAACGATACGATGATAACAACTACGTCCTCAATGCTAGACTCTTTATATTGATTGTTGCAAAATTTAATACAAGTTTAAACTGTAGGAAATACTAATGGGAAGATTCTGTGATAGCAATCTTACAAAAAAAGGGGTGGGATAATCTGTCTCTGAAGACAGTAATTGGAATTCTGTCATTTTTTATTCGTATTTCTTTTTACCTGCTCATCCGATGCTGATTACTTTTACCATTATTAGTTACCTGTGGGGAATTATGCAAGACATTATCTACTGTCTGTCGGGACGGGTCAAAAGTTTGTTTTATTTTTACCTATATATATATATATATATATATATATATATATATATATATATATATATATATATATATATATATATATATATATAGGTAAAAACAAAACAAACTTTTGATATATATGTGTGTGTGTGTGTGTGTTTGTGTGGTGTGTGTGTGTATTTGCTTTTAATTGCATCTTCTTGTTCATTATTTTTTCATAGTTTTGTGGCTGACAGCTTCTTCAGAGCTCTGTTGAACATACTAGAACAAGGAAGCTCTTTATCATACTAGACAAAGGGAAGCAAGAATGGTTAACAAGCAAAATGTTATCATCATCATCATCATCATCATCATCATCATCATCATCATCAGTCCTCTCATAACATTCTTCCTCATTTAACTGGCAATCTATCCATCTCATTAACCTTTATCCTCGACTGGCTTTTTAAATCACAAAAACAGAAAAGGAGAAACAAACATAGACTGTTTTACTGGCGAAATATCAGACGGCATGTAGAAAAGTAATTAACCTATCTCTGGCCCGGTCTTTATTCATCCTGGTTTCTTTCAAATTCTTACTTATCTCTTCCTCCCAAGTGATCATGCTATCTTAACTATTTCACATCTACGACCCTAAGCACGTTTATCTATTCTTTCAATGTGGGCAAGCTTACAAAATTTCCATTACCGTCCAGATTCGGATTATTATTATTATATAATATATATATATATTATTTGGATTCATCAGACTACTGTTCTCATCTTAAGCGTGATTTTCATAACGTTTCGATCGATGTAACCTCCGACCTTCCACATGTGTATTTTGTCGAACTCAGGAATGTTTCTGTCAAACTCCTGAATTAGAATGGAATTTCGAGTATTTATTTATTTATTTCATAGGGCTAGTAGACTCTTGTTCCGTCAGCCAATCAATTTCTAAAAGCTAATCATCACATGACAGCATGGATGTAAAACTGATGATGATGGATGTGCCCCATTTTCATCATTATCCTATTCGCTTAATGCCTGTTTTACAGAATGGCATATGTTAGACGGCTTTAGAAATTTGCTTCCTAACTAAGATATTTCTGATCAGGTTTTTATTCATCCATCACTCTTTCAAATCCAACATTGTCCCTGGTAATTATGTTTTTCACTGCTAACTGACCCTGCTACCACAACTGTTCTACATCAACTAACAAAAGAATACTCATCCATTCTTTCAGAGTAAAAGTACCAAAGCGGACCTAACCCTAACTGAAGTGAACCAGATTCTTCCAAAAGGGTAAGGTTCATGGGGATATCAAATTCAAAAGCGATCCCTAGTCGCTTGTATATCTCCTCTAGTAGAGATGATAAAATTAGATTTCTGAAATTCTTAAAGGGAAGTTTTGACGTCCTCTACATACAATGCCCGATATTCTCAAATAATCGCCCATCTAAAACTGATCAAGCTCAACGTTGCTTAACTTTGATGGTCTAAATAGAAGCAGTATGTCAACCTGATCATGCTGCATTCAATCAATGTGATTGAGCACTGTATTAATTACTTTTAACTTTGAATTTCGTTTCTTATTCATCCGTTTTCTTTTTTAACTTATTCATTATGTTATTTTCGGAAAGGCGGGATATTTATTCTTTTCTTATTGTTAATCTCATATCTTCTCGAATGGAAAATAAAAGGCAAGTCATTTGCAATATCTTGTTTTTATTATTTAGTTGCTTTTTGGTGGCATGCAGAATAGAGATAAAAACACACAATGCATAAGAAAAGCAAGAACCCAATTTGTTGAGCAGCGAATGGAGTTCTTAACTTCTCTTCTGATCACTGCATAGTGTGAGGATAATCATTGCTTGTGTTCTGCTTACTATTTGGCAATGATACAAAATGACGGGTAAAAAATAATGATGACGCTCGATTTAGGAAAATACAGTATTAAAAAAATTATTTGAAGAGTATGATTAAGTAGACAAGCACAAACTATATATATATATATATATATATATATATATATATATATATATATATATATATATATGTCTATAAAAGTGAACGTGTCTGTGTGTCTGTGTGTCTGTCTGTCTGTGTGTCTGTAAACATTTTCCTTCGCAATAACAGTCTACAGGGTACTGAGATTTGGGAAAATCGATGTGGTCGGTTTTCGGCCAGAAATTTGGCTGTTAAGGGGTCAAAGTTCAACGATTTGATTTTTTAGAACTCTACCAAACTCCTCCGAGAATTTAGGGTCTAAACACTTGAAATTTTAGATATAGGTTCCTTGGCCATGGATCTAACTTAATAACTCGATTTAAGCCCCAAAAAATAAATATTAAGGGGTCATAATAAGGATCAAAGTTAGAAAAAAAATGACCTTTTTTTAGCCCAGCATACACCTCCAAACACCCGGGCAACGCCGGGCAACACCGGGCTGAAATGCTAGTATATATATATATATATGTACATATATATATATATATTTATATATATATATATATAAATAGAGAGAGAGAGAGAAAGAGAGAGAGAGAAATAAAAAAATAAAAAGGTACAAACCGAGTTATGTGTTCTTCAACGTTTCGTCTTTATTTCAAGACTTCCTCTGGATGAATGTCGAAATAAAGACGAGACGTTGATGAACACATAACTCGGTTTGTTCCTTCTATTTTTTATTTCTCTATTTTGTCGGAATACTATTTCCGTTATCCTATACACACACACGTATAAATATATATATATATATATATATATATATATATATATATATATATATAAGTATAAGTATTAGAGAAGAAAAAATATATAAAAAAGTATAAGTATTAGAGAAGAAAAAATATATACATAATACAGGGTGCAATGTTAAAATTGTCTCCCTAGGAAAGACAACATGATCTACTAGTTAGTCAATTGTATACAAATCCTAAAAACGATAGAAGCCTTCTATCATATTTGAAAGTAAAACTATGTTCAACAAGCGAAATCAGAGATGTGTCGCTGTCCAACTCCTGCTCTCTACCAATCCAAGTTATGATAACATGACCATTACAAGCTGAATTACCACGAATAACAGGGACGTGTCCAAGCTGATTTAAACAAAGTTTCTGGCCATATTTATGGCCTTTGTTGTGTTTTGAAGTGAGGGCCACATCATGCCACCTCACATTTTCGAAGTCAGCTTGTAAGTCAGTGTACTTGGATGTGCTGAAGAGTGTGGTTATCCCCTGGTGCAGTCGGATAGCCGTTGCCAGACACTGGGTTTGGCAGCAGGACTCGGCGCTGGTCCACAAGTCCAAGGAGACCCAGGCTTTGCTTCAGAAGGACTGCTACGACTCTGTACCTTTCTTTCACTGCCCCCTTCTCCCTCGACCTGAACCCGCTGGACTACTTTGTTTAGTCATACGTCGAGAACATGATCTCCCAAAAGACCAAAGCCAACCGGATCGCCGCCATCCACCAAGTATTCGGCAAGCTCCCATCAACGCTTGTGCAAAAGACATGCTCCCAGTTTTTGACCTGTATTGAGACAGTGATTGAGGCTGAAGGCGGCTACATTGAATAGATGTCAACTCTACTAAATGATCAAGTTATCTGAATTGATGTTTTTCAATGAAATGAAGTTGTATTATTGTTTTTTTAGGGCGAAAATTTTATCTGAATATTTACCTTTTAATTAGGAAACCCTCAATCAGTTGATTATAAAGATAATGCTGACAGTTAAATATTCGGTTTATATATATACTAGCAATCGGTGCCCGGCGTTGCCCAGGTGTTTTGAGGTTAATGCTGAGAAAAAAAAACGGTCAATTTTTTTAAACTTTGACCCCTATTATGACCTCTTAACATTTATTGTTTAGGGATCAAGTAAAGTTAATAAGTTAGATCCATGTCCAAGGAATCTATATCTAAAATATCACGTGTTTAGACCCAAAATTGTAGGAGGAGTTTGGTAGAGTTCTCAAAGGTCAAATCGTTGAATATTGACCACTTAATCGCCAAATTTCTGTTGAAAACCTATCACATCGATTTTCCCAAATCTCAGTACCCTGTATCTCAAATTTCGAATCTCTAGGCTTAAAATTGACAGAGTTTTAGCGTAGGGAAATGCACACAGACGCACAGACACACACAGACACTATCACTTATATATATATATATATAAACATAAACATCATATATATAAGGATAATAGTACGCCATATATATAACAAAAGACCAATATTTACTCAAGTGAAAGGAAAACCCGGGGGAACTTTACCCCAAAATAAATCTATATTTTTTTGTGTGTATTGATAGTCTTATAAGCGAGTAATTATTAAATCAGCCACCTTGATTCTTAACCAAACAGAAAGTTCTAGTTGGGGGATTTCCCACTTTTTTTTATGATAGCGAGGCCAAATTCGCGAAATTTGGCCTTTTTTAAAAGCAGTTTGGCCTTCAAAAGTTCTGTTTGGACTTTTTCTTCACCGATGAAATCTGGAGACGCAACGGGAATTTTCAGAAAAAAAATGTTGTTACTATGCACATCTATGTATTGAAATACAATTTGTGGCAAAATTTCAGGAAAAACTAATGGATGGTTCTCTCGCAATAGTCCGGACAATTCGCTAAATTATCTCGTCAAAACCTTAAATCTCGAATTTTTGTGCATTTTTTTTGGGGGGGGGGCTAATTTGGCATAATAGTGTCCATTTAATAGTATTATCTTGAATAAATAAAAAAATAAGGAAAAGTACCAAAAAAAGCCAAACAAGAAAAACGAAAGTGTGCCGTATTTTTAAAAGTTTTATTGCGTTGTTTTTATTTGCTTTTTTTATTTCATCGGTGAAGAAAAAGGCCAAACAGAAATTTTGAAGGCCAAACTGCTTTAAAAAAAGGCCAAATTTGCGAAATTTGGCCTCGCTATAAAAAAAAGGGAAATCCCCCTACTTGAACTTTCTGTTTAATTAATAATGACTCGCTTGTAGCGTTGATTTTTTTCTTTTTTCGCTATAAAAAAATAACTACTTGATGAAATTACGTGATTTATTCTGTAGGAAAACTTTATCCCATGACGAGTACGTACAATATATATTTTTTTTAAATATTTCCATTTTTTAATGTCAATGGAAAACTGCACAAGTACCCAAACCCGAAATGTAAAGACCATGAGTGAACGCGCGTTTTTGTTTTTTGTAGTTTAGTTTCATAATGGCGGCCGTGATGTCGGAGGTTCGATTGTTAGATTGTAGTTTCGTATTTTTTTAATTTGTAAATCGCAAGTTAGGAAAAAATTAAACCCTTCCAAGATGGACAATAAATAAAGCCATAATATTTTATGGTAAAGTTAAGAGCCTACGAACCATAGTTTTTTAGGAGATGTGATTATTGGATTAACCAATCAGAAATCGTCTGTGGTACACACATCTCTGTTTTTATATATATATATATATATATATATATATATATATATATATGTGTGTGTGTGTGTGTGTGTGTGTGAGTGTGTGTGTATATATGTATGTATGTATGTATGTATGTATGTGTGTGTATGTGTATGTGTGTGTGTGTACAGAGTGAGAGAGAGAATGTGTCAATTGGAAAAATGGATAAGCAACTTCTATAAGAAATCTCAAGTGGGAGAGCTCAATGCGAAGCAGAGCATAATGCATGAGAGTTAAATGAAAGAATACGACACAAACAATTTAATTATAATTTGTTTTTTATTCCACTTTCACCACACACAAGGCACTTTGATGTAGGGGGCTACTATCGGGGACATAATTTGCAGGGATACTATTCAAGGAGTTGAGCAGTGAGATGTCCGTTCACATTGCACTTGAACTTCTGCATGCCAGCACAGTTGGGAAAACAGGAACCCGGAAGGGAGTTCCAAAGTCTAGCGGTTCTGAGGAAGAAACTGTTAGAGCAGAAAGTTGTGTGGAGGTGGTATTTTGTTGCTTGTCAGGTATTTACGTCTAAGGTGTCAAGGGGCTATAGTTTTTCGGAGCATTCACTATTAAAACAGAACAATCATTTCAACATTCAACGGTTTTTTTTTTTTAAATGAGGAGAGTTAGTAAAGTTAGCATCTAATCTAAATCTAAAAATGTACATAGAAACTAAATTAAATCCTAAAAGATTTTCTTTTTGCTTGCAAAGAGAACGTCTCAAAGACTTAATAAAAGTAGTTTCGAGAACTTTTAAATGAAAGCGTGAGTGCGGTTTATTCAAGATCGTAAACATTATGGTAGCCTTCAAGTTGAACCTACCCGTTAAATAACCAAATTGTACCCAACTTACATCATTAATGTTTACTAGACTACCACCGTACATTTATTAACCCTTATCTTCGAATGGCTTTCTGGCCTTGATAAATGGTCACTTACTTGTAAAAAAAATCTTATGATGAAAAGCTTGCCTTTGAGATCGTATTTTCTGCAACATGCGGAGAAAGTCTGTTGCTGCTTGTTGGTTTGCTGAGCATCATGGTGAGGATTTTTGTTGGCATCTGTTTCCCGATATCATACTATAAGCGTGGGCTGCCCGGCTTTGCCTGGTCGCAAAATATGCTTAAATATGATAATTTTATTTGCCCAGATTTCGTATATATTATTATAGAGTTGTGATTTCAAAAGTAAAATAAAGATATTTGAGTGTCAGCTAGAATCGAAAACTAAAGAAAAACTGTAGGATTCAAAGCTGGTGACGTTACCACTGTACTAACGTGACACGCATATGAACTGATTACAAATAAACTAAGATGAATGTACAAAATGTATAACGATTTTTTTCAATTTTGATTCATTTTTAACCCCTTAAAAACTATTTCAATTGGCTAAGGACCCATAAAAGAATGGTCCATAAAAATCCAATCATTTGAGGCCCCTAGAGTTTGAAAATATGGTGATAGGCAGACAGACGGCCAGCCAGCTAGCCAGATTGCTTTTTATATATTAGATTATGAATTCTTTCTTGAAGGACATCGGATACTTATGAGAAAGACCACGTGAAGGTTGCCAATGTTCTTAACTGAATGTGTTTCTGTGGAACGAACTGGGTTCGAACTTGGCACATCTAGGTTGCTGTTACTGCTTTTGATGATGATGAAGATGATGATGATGATGAACTGAGAATTAGAATACCCTTGGCACTTTTACAATTTAGAAAAAAAAGCGCAGCTATGTAAAACATGAAATAACCAATATATTTCTCGAATAAAATTCAACAAAGGTTTGAATGTAATCCAAATGTATTATTCAAGAACTCAATGTTTTTTTTCACGAACGCAAACTCTTCTAATGATATTCAACCCTCATAAGTATTGAATTCATTTTTTTTATTACTGAATGTCCTTATCTATCTTTATAATAAAGCTGAATGTGTGTGTATGTGTGTGGCTCCTATATAGTTTACTATAATACTGAACCTTTCACATACAGTGATAGAAAAGGTATCCAGGAGCAAAACTGGGTATGTTACATTTTGAACAAGGGTGATTTATCAAAATTGTGGAGGTCTGCGTACGCGCCCGGTCCTTAAATAATGGAAATAAAAAACAAAAACAAAACTTTTACAAGGGTTTTGATGTAGATGTGTATAAGAATACTTTGATAAGTATGTTTCAGCTTGAGCAGGGATAGTATAATAAAATTGTGAGGTGTGCGACCGCTCTCGGCCTCCATAGAATAGAAATATGCCACAAACCTTCACAAAGACTTTTGATATCTATTCACGTAAGTATACTTTCATAATTATTTTTTAAGTTTGATAAAATATGGTATAATAAAATTATGAAGTCTGCATTCGCGCCTGACAACCATAGAATGGAAATATGTCAAAAAGTTTAACAAAGTTTTTTTAATATAGATCCACATAAGAATATTTAATAAATCAGTTTCAGTTTTAACATGTGTGGTATAATAAAATAATGCGGTTTATTTGGCTTTCAAAAGAATGGTATTTATTATTTTTAGTAAAATATAATCTCAAAATAAGTCGTTTGTGAGTAATGTTGAAACTAATTTAGTTGACCGAAATAGGATTTGACCAATATTTAAATGAATTATGATAAAAAAATGAAACGTTAAATTATTTGATATTATTTCCTGTCTGTGTGTTCTTGTCCCCTTTAAGTAACTGATATTTTTGTAAATATCAAAGTTGCTTAAAGGCGTTTAGTTTAACTCTTCCATTTTTATCGTAAATTATTAAAATATTGGCCAAATCAGATTTCAGTTACCTAAATTAGTTTCTACAATACTTCCAAACAAATTATTTTACTAAAACTATATTTAAGAAAAAAAAACATTTATATTTTAGATGGCGATTCATTTATTATCTCCATATAATATTTTGATTGCAGAAATTCCCTCTGGGCCAAAATACTGTAGGTTTGCAACAACAGATGACACATACAAATTTATTTATGACAATTATCCACTATGTTATGTAATTTAGAACGGCATTTTAGTCATGATAATAAAATCCTATATTTCATCCTAGGAGCAACATAATAACAATCGCAGCATCTTTAGAGGAAATAGATCCCACTTTTCCCCTAAATATTAAGTCCTCGTACTGTCCCCAGTCAAAACCTGAGGAAATATACACATTATACAGATATTGCGCTTGCACCCTTCGTAACTGGATCATAAACTCATAGGCATAACATAATCTTTTCATTTCTCTATTAGAAAATAATAAATTATCCCTCCTCAACTTCCGTTCATTCTCATTGGCCGAGAGCTTACAATTCAATTATTCCGGAATCTACTTCTTAATATATAATGAACGTTCCAGAACTTTTCAAATATGGCGGCACTCTCTACAGCAGGCAAGCATTTAAAAACAAACAAACCAAATACAAACATAATAACCGTTCATTAAAAGAAAATTAATTACTGATAACCTTAAACTTACCTATTCACACATTAACAACATGCCAATATCCTCCCCAAAAATATACCCTAAAAAATATATGTACGGGTACCATTGTTTGTTTTTCGATATTGGAGTGGCTTAGCGAATCTTACGCTATTACTATTATGACCGAAAAATCGAACATCTCCCATTTTTAATTAAGCTAACAATTTTTACAAAGATGTAGCGCTAGATGGAGGCAGAAATCTAATAGAAATAAAAATAAAAGATTTTGAGTGAAAGGAAAAGCATTAAATTAGCGAAAGCAAAAATGAAATCTTAATAAACACTTTACCCATTGAACCCCTACGAAATTGATCGACTACACGCAAATATATACACAGTAATATATATCTTCTCTCTTGCCTTCTTCATTTTTGAATACATATATAGTCTGTTTATTATACAAACATTATTAGTTACTGTTGTGGTGGCACACATTCATTTGCATATGTGGATAGTAATTACACATAAATAGGAAGGCTCAGTTAGTCTGAGTGTGTGTTCACCAGAAGCCACGGAAGGCCGCCAAGAGCAGATATGTTTCTCCAGCAAAGACTCTCTTATTTATTATGTAAATATCCTGTAAATATACCTTTTCCTAATACACTTCTTATTTGATCTACCTTTGTTTGTTGAGTCGTCATTTGTATTGCTTTCTACGTTACTTGTTTCAACTTGCAAACTTAACAGTTACATATGTGCATACATATTTGAATGGGATCCTAATTCAAGGAGAAAACTTCATTAAACAAAATAGGAGCGATATTGAAACCAGACCAAAAAACAAAAACGATATGGAAATCAATATCGCTTCTATATTTTGGTCTGATGAAGTTATCTACTGGAATTAGGATTCACTTCTAACATGTATGCACCTATATAACTAGTTTTTGTTTTCTTTTACTTTGTTTTCTAACGGGGCTTTTTTGTTAAAACCTTTTTTATACTTTTTATTACATTTACTTTTAATGTGGACGATTTAAATTACTTACGTATTTTCCTATGATTATCAAGATTTCAATCATGTTACTTATCTTGTCCGCATAGGTTATATGCACTTTGAACAGGGGACGGGTGGAAAACTTTTAAAGATCAGCTATATACTTCTAAAGTGAAGATACTTGGGCTAAAGAAGTCTGTTCACAAAGACTGGTTTGATGGCAATGGTGAAGGGATAAAGGGTCTATTAGAGGAGAAAAGGCCCTCCATTAAGCACATTCGAATGACAATCTCAAAAACAGAACTGTCGTCGAAAGGAGCATAAAGTAGTTTTACAGAGAAAGCCCAGGAAAATGAAAAATATGTGGTGGTCCAATATATCTGCAGAGGGTAGAGGTTCAATCTGCTTACGACCGGAAAGACACCAAAGACCTATATAGTCTTCTTAAGCAGGTTTTTTGCCCAAAGCCTGTTCCTTTTGCCCCTTTACTGTCCAAAGATAGGCCAACTCTCATCAAAGATCAGATAAAATCAGAAAGCGATGGAGGGAGCATTTTGCTGAGTTTTTATTCAACTCATCAATTGTTGATGAAAATGTAATTGGTGGTTTGCCTCAGCTTGGCATTCTTCATCACGTGGTTAGGTTACCCTCACTCGATGAGGTTATCTCTGCTATGAAAAAGAAAAAGGCTGGGAAGACACCAGTCTGCATTCCCATTGAGCTACATCAACATGTAGGGATGCATGTAGCTAATGCATTATACACACTGATCAAAAAGTCTTGGCAAGGTTCACCAGTACCACAGGATTATAGAAATGGCATATAGTCTATCTCTTCAAGAGGAAAAGAACAAAATATGACTGCGATCACCACTGTGGGATAACGATTCTTAAATCGGCAGGAAAGGTGCTGGAGAGAGTCTTGTTGGATATGTTCATCGAAAACAACTGTCCGTTAATCATTTCTGAGCCGCAATGCGGTTTCACTGAAGGTAAAGGCACTGTGGATATGATATTTACT
Organism: Euprymna scolopes; assembly: GCF_053919585.1. NCBI lineage: Eukaryota > Metazoa > Mollusca > Cephalopoda > Sepiida > Sepiolidae > Euprymna > Euprymna scolopes. The sequence goes on from NC_136511.1 coordinate 67,563,915, forward strand.
GCAAGGCGGCTGCAGGAACAATGTATTAAACAACAGATGCCACTTTATCAAATATTCGTGGACCTCGCGGACGGGTCTTGTGGGTAATTCTTGGGAAGATTGGATGCCCTCCTACCTTTGTCAGGACGTTTCAAGAACTCTGCCGAAATATGAAGGCTCGTGTTGCATTCAGCGGGCAATTATCTGGGGAGTTTGCTATTGACAACGGTGTGAAACAGGGAGATATTCTGGCTCTATCTCTATTATCAATTTACTTTGCAGCGCTTCTTGCATATGCTTTTAAGGATTGTGATAAAGGTGTATTTTAGAACGACTGGCAAGTATTTAATCTAAGAAGATTTAATCCCAAGTCATAAACCTTTGGAGGTCTAATTAGGGAACTACTCTATGCTGATGATGATGATTTTGTGTCTCCTTCTATATGCAAAATATAATGAATTGTTTTCAGCACCATGTGATGCCTTTGGCTTAACTATCAGCATTAAGAAGACGAAGGTGAAATAAATAGGGCTGCTCAGTCAAAAAAAATATCTGTCTGAAAGTGTCCCTATCAGAATGAATTAGAACATCATAATGACGTTAAGAAAACATTCTTGCAACCTATGTGTGAAATTATGACTGTGTGCTCCCAACTGATTAAGTTTGCACATGTCACTATGCCTTCCTCGCCATAGGACTTTGAAAAGTGGTTAGATAAGAATGATCTAGAACCATTGGGATATCTGCCCTTTGTTGGATTTAAGTAGCAGAAGCTTGTACGACACCAATACCACTCACTAAATCCCTTAAAATATGACCCAATGACAAGCTAAAAAGGCAAGATGATTAGTAAATGCGTAGATCGCAGGTTTAGTTCAGAGGTTTCGTCTCCTAGATTGATGTCAGAACAGTGACTCCAAGGCCCATCACTTCTGATTGTTTAAATGCGCCCCCGAACACCAAGGAATTTCTATGTACCGGCGTATGCATATAAGTAATCACATATAAGTGATCTCATACATACACAAATATATATATATATATATATATATATATATATATATATATATATATATATATATACATGAGACAGATGGTCTTTCCTGCCAGTCTAACGAGCACCATCTGCCTGGAGCTACTGGTTTTAAGGCGCCAGTCATTCGCCTGATGCACCCCCTCCTATCAGTAGAACAGGTCCGCCAGGCTTAGTGACAAGCTACACAGGAAGGCTAGGAGTAGGACTAGATTCTATAGATTTGAGTATGCCTTGGGAGTATTTTATAGAAGAGAAGGAGCTCGTCTCTACTTCCACCTCAAGCAATATGAGAACTATTTGGACCAAAAACGTTTTACCAAAAGCTTAATATTTAATAAAAAACTTAATATTTTACATAAATATATAAGTAAACAGCTTTAAAGAATAGCGAAAGTATTGTATTCGTTTTGTGCTTCCATCACTCAATTGACAGACCTGCTGGCGTGTTTGAAAGTTGGGGTCTGGTTTTATGCACAATTTCTGATTTTTTACACCGATTACAGTTTTAATATGAATTTCATTACTCGGGGTAACAATCATTTGTTATATAATTTTGTTTTGACCCATTTTAAATTTGGAGTATTTTATTTAATTTTCTTTTCCCGACTGATTCCTGAGATTGCATACACATTAACTTTGGGGGAGGGGGGTAAATTTTTACATTAGGTTCACCTCAACAATTTTCTTTAAAAAGACGATTTTTATAACTATTCTGACTAAGAAAATCTTATTCAATTTTTTGGGAGACAAGTACTTATTGAGATATAACGATTTGTATTATGCACTGTAATTCTCTGGCTGAGAGGTTTGTATGCATGCATGATAAATAAATCTATTTCTCCCTTACCGACAATGTCAGCCCCTCCCCAATTTTTTATTTTTCTTAGTATTTGTAAATGGGTATGCTGACAACGATTATCACGGTTAAATTTAAGGAATTATCCCCCCAAAGGGGTTGTCTACTTTGAAAACCGTTCTTTCATTTACATGGGGATATTGGGGGTGTCTATTCCAAACTTCGTTCGTAAGATAGGAGGTTTGCGGTGTCTATTCTGAAAGCCGTTCTTAACATAGGGAGTTTCGGAGGCCTATTCTAAACGCCATTCTTAACATGACAATACTCAAAGAAGTGAAGTGAAAAAAAGTCATAATTGTTTTGTTTCACACGTTAAAAAAGATGTGAAAAGAAAAGGAAGATTTGAACAACAAACTGTAACTATAGACTTCCATTTCTTGTAATAAATAATTTTACCAAGAATTTTTAATAAGTTTTGGTTCCGGTTTCGATTCAAGCTGATGCACCCAAGTCATATGGATATATTTTTTTTAATTTTAAAATAGCAACTTTATAATATATAAAAATCGATAGACCATTAACTCTATAATAATATATACGAAATCTGCAAGAATTGAATACATCTTATTTAAGTGTAATTTACGACCAGGCTAGGCTAGGTCAGGTGTCTTTGCTAGCTTAGATAAATATTTTTCCAGTTTTTCCAAAAGAGCTACAATAATAGCAGAGCGTCTCCATTTACGCTAAACATCTACAGAATGCCAACATCAATACATTACATATGAATAAGTCTGCTGTAGAATTTCCACAGCATAAACGACGGCTTCACCAAGCAAACTATGTTGGGAGGAGGGGATTTTTTTCCAGGACATAGAATTTTCTAATTTTCAAAAATATTTAAAATTAGCTGAAAAAGAAATAAAATAAGAAAAGGAAAGCACACCAAGTTGGAGTAGGGAGGGGGGTAATTTATCTGGTTTTTTTTTACCTGGAACATCGAATTTTCAAATTTTCCGTAAGTAACGCACCGACATTTACCAATTAGAACACCATTTAACATTGCGGGGGGGGCGGATGTGATGTTGGCGCGCGCGCCCCAACATCACATCCCCCCCAAACAAATTAGAGTGGTCGGTGTTCTGTAGTAGCGTATCTGGATATTTACCCCCCCCCCAAAATATATATTTTGTTATAATTATGACTATAACTTTATTTATCTAATATTACTTTTCTGTAATTTGCATAAAAGTATATATTTTGATCTTGGAATGTAGCTATACTGTTGTACATTTATATATGCCCTGTTTTTATATTTAATATACATTGAGCTTCTAAAAAAGGATTGCTATACACAGGAGTGAAATATAACTGAAGAACATATTTTATCACAAAAACGATACACACATGTATATATATATATATATATATATATATATATATATATATATATATATATATATATATATATATATATATGCATATCGGCTGGCCCACTTGAAAGTAGCCTGATTTCTCTAATCTGAATCTAATCCATTTTCTTTGTCAGATTAAGCGTCCAACTTAAAAGTAGTGCGATCTTTCTAATCTTTCTCTTATGACCAACTGACACCACAAGCCAAAATGTAATTCTTTTTCCTACAAGATGGCCCTACATGCTACACGTCTCACAAATAACTAACACGAGTTCATGACATGTTTACGGAAGAGAGAACAATAAGCAAAGGGTTATGGCAACCACGTTCTCTGGACTTGTCACCATGTGATTTTTTTTTTTTATCTTTGGGGGACTTTAAAACAAAATTTTTATGCAAATAATCTTCAAAATCTAGACCGACTTAAGGAGAACATCACTCTCTCTATATATATATATAGTTTGTTACTAGGGTTACCCAGCGTTTCCCATAGATTATATCAAGAAAATAACACTAATATAAACATCTGATCATTATTAAACACATATTCCACATATTAAACACTAGCAAGGTATCCTAAAGTTGCTTATGATAAACTAATCATACTAGTGATGTACTGTTTTATTATGCGCGTAAAACACTATTATTTGCTTTTTTACTGGTCCCCTTCCCCCCTTCAACCTCTCCATCATATATTCTGAAGAAGCTGAAATGTGTGAAAACTCTCTGAATTAATATCATAGATCAAGGCTTCCATTCAGTCTTGAGAAGCAATAAATACCTTCTATAAGGTTGCTATGCTTGCGCAATCCCTAACAATACATTTCCTGGTTTTGTGCTGTTTGATTCCAGTAGCAAGAAGAAGTTCAGTTTGACTGTAAACAATGCCGAGATAAGCGGAGAACACATGCAGCATCTAGAAGAATTCCATCCCTATGATATCAGTTTCATCAAAATAAAATGCATTAGCTTTTAAATATAGCTCTATTAGATTTGGAACCACTTCCATTGTTTTCCCCCAAATTTGGTAGATATGATTTAAATTATATAAAGTAAGATGCATTTATAAGTTTAAAGAGCGTAAGGCCTTCATAGTACTTTGAGATTCAAAAACGCTTCCATTGCCTTCCCTGTTGAATTTTTACCGATGAATATACATTTAGTTTTCTGGAGATTTTCTAACCTTTCTTTTTATAGGGAATACACAAATATCAACCGCACATGCACCCATATATTAAGTTTTATATATAGAGATGACTTAATTTATATATATATATATATATATATATATATATATATATATAGTCCTTATCTTGGCATGAGCATATTGGGAAGTGATATACAAAGTGCCATTAGCACATTAAGCGATGTTCTTTACGTAAACAAATCGAGCTTGGGCATTTGGATGATGTACAAAACATCATTAATTCACTACCCGCACAGCAGCATCCATATAGCGTAATGGTTAGAAGATTTGACTGTCGTTTGGGTGGTCGGTTTTCGATCCTGGCTTGAGGTAGTTGCCTATATATATATACAAACATTTTTTTTATATAAAAAAGAAACAAAAAACATGTTAATCACCTAATCAGACCATACATAAACCCACTCCTTACATTTGCTCCGAGGCTCCACACAGCTAACTTCCGCTCCATCATCTAGCATGCTTTGAATCGATCGGTCACGTCTACCATTTGAGAAGGGAAGTTTTTCCGAAATTAATAATGGATATTGTCGCAGACATAACAAGTAAGACATTTGTATCCAATACAACTGAATAAATATATGTATACATAGACATATATGTATGTGCTTATTGATTTGTAAATCGTCACTTATTTTCGTCTCCTTTCACCAACAACGACTATATTTCATTCCTCGCATTGTGATAGCCTTTTAAATCTCTTATATATATATATTGCAGTGGTTAACTGCTCAACGTTCTAATCTGTTCATGTACTAAATGACCATTATGCCTAAAAGACTGGAATCCATGGGAATTCCTGTGATTTGCTAGTATGTTTAGTGCTAAAAGGTGAAGAATAGGTTATCTATTATTATAAGTAAGAGTCTGGAGAAGTGCGACCAAAGCAGTACAAGATGTGGTTGGCGATGAGGTCTACTGCCGGGTGTGCTAGTACTGTAGTGTAGAGAGCAACTACATATGCACACACACACACATACACACGCACACACACACACACACACACACACACACACATATATATATATATATATATAGTATGGCATAATCGCGTTGACACACCAGTCCTCATCATTGGCTAGTATCAAATGGGTTATCATGTGGAAATTCTCGACGCTATATGTGCTTTCCGCTTATCTTGGTATTGTTACCAGTCGTTCCGAACCTCTATTTGCCACTGATATTTAACAATGTCGACTCAGGAGAGGTGTGGTTGGTGATTGCGCAACACTGCCAGAAAACTTCCACGTGCAGACACTCTTACAGTAGGTATTCATAGTCTATTTAGTCTGAAAGAGGCCATTATGCATATATATATATATATATATATATATATATATATATTCTTTATAAGTGTTGGATTCGGTATCTATTCAAGCTGATGGACCCAAATCATATAGATATATTTTTTTTATTTTTGAAATTACAACTTTATAATATTTAAGAATCGATAGAAAATTTATTCTATTATAATATATACGAAATCTGCATGAATCAAAATATCAAATTTAAGCATATTTTACCACTGGGATGCGGCAGGCGACCCTGGTAGCTTAAATAAATACTTTTGCAGTTTTTACAAAGGGCGTCTCCATTTACCCTACACATCTACAGAATGCCAACATCATTATATGAACATATGAAAGAGACCGCTGTGGAATTTCCACAGATCCCGCAATTTATTATTATTATTATTATTATTATTATTATTATTATTATTATTATTATTATTATTATTATTACATTAAACCATCAAAAAAAGAATTATATTTTTCAATTGATACGTTAAAAGTGTTCAAGCGTTCCCATAACCCCGCTTCAAAAAACAAGTAGCGATCTCATAGAATTTTTAAGTCAAAAGAACTAAAATAAATTGCAAGCGTTCAAAGATTCCCAAAGAGATTACGTTTCAAAATATTCCTTGGAAACATACTGAATATTTATGACATCAAAATTGTAGACAATGCCACAATGATGCTTTATATATGTATATTTCTTTGTGAAAGAATACAATAGATATCATATCTGATAATTTGAAAAAATGATCAATACAATGAATTATACTACGTTTCGAATATTTTGAAGAATTTATGCATCATCTAATTTCTAACGGTTCATTATATTACAGATCATTTGCAAAGTCAAAAAAATCATTTTTGTTTTATTTATTTAATAAGCAGGGATACCTGGCATTGCTCGGGATGTTGTATTGTGGCTGGATACTTGAAATCGGATACCTTCGAAAATATTGGATGTTATTCACACACCCACACACACACACACACAAACACACACAAACATACACACACACAGACACAGACACACACACACACACACACACACATATATATATATATATATATAGACACATGCCGAGCGATGTCAGATATTGTGTTCTGATTGTTGATTAGGATGACCTAAGTTGAGAGAAACAAAGTCCATTAACAAAGGAACCAACCCACATTTTGACCTCTTGCGTCAATGACCAAACAAAGAGAGAATGGAATTTGATCAATATAAACATACGCACAAACAGAACAAGAGAAAGACGGAGAATGCAGCCAGACGTGCGTGACACATATTTTTCGCAGCCACCCCACCACACAAATACCCCTACATACCCACTCTCTATCCGTCGCTTTGATGATCTAAGCCACAATACTGAAGTTTAAATAAACGCAGTTGTTTTGATTGACTGATTGCCCTATATTATTTTTTTACCACAGCACACCCAACAAGCTAATATATATAGTTCACAAGTAGGAAAACACGCCAAGCAAATTATACATACATTCTACGCACATGGCAATAAAATTGCAGATTCATCGGTACCGTTATATAGATCGACTATACGACGGGGGTCATGAAAAATTAAATAGAAGATGTCAAATAATGTTGTCTTACATTTCCCCTAGAAGAGAAATCCCCATCCTTATATGAGGAGTGAAAAATAAACTTAGGAAGCTTTCAGAGTGCTACAGAAAGAGCCAAATAAAACTAAGTTTCTTCTCCCTCTATTAAAAAAAAGTATTAACTCAAACCTATTTGAATAAAATGTTGAAAATATACAGTTTAAAACTGATACTAGATATAACGTTTAAAACCTTATTAAAAATTAGAAAAATAAATAATAATGGTGGAAAGAAATCCAATAATGCTCTATTATTCTACAAGTGCATAATGTTTATTTACTAGCTGACCTGTTCCTCGGCGTAGCTCGAGAAAGTAGATTATCTCAAGAAATTACATGGCTAACATTGATCTATTGAATTATTTACTGCTGAGAACACAGCCTACGTAATTTGTTCGACGTTAATGTATAATGAAAATGAAAAAAGAAAAAAAAACATAAAACATTCAAGATGTGTTTTCTCTCCATCAACCCCTATACAAATATTTTGTTTTTAATTTTTACTTTCTCTGTAGAAGAATGAACTAGTTAAGAAAGGATGAATTAAATTTGCAGTTTATATCTTTCGATTTGAAAAGAAAAATGCTAACTTATTTCGTGTTTTAATGATACACATTGAATTTAACTCACGGTGAATTAATCCTTTTTATCCAAATTGTTCAAAATATTTTTCCAGCGTAACTCTGATTAATAAATATCAAATTTGTAGGTGTTTGTTGGGTATTATTTCAGTTTTAACTAGACATACAATATGCAAACACACATACTACTGCCCTATATATATATATATATATATATATATATATATATATATATATATATATATATATATATATATATGAAACTCTGCGGAATAATGGTTTTGAAAATTGTTTTGGGAGTATTCTGTCTAACAATAAATTTAATTGTAAATTTTAATTTACGGTTTTAATTTCTTTTCTTTCCCTTATATATATATATCCGTTCACATACACTTTTTCATGATAAAGCTAGATGGAATCGAGCAATTGCATCGACAACGGACAACGCCAAACCCAAAGTGGGTTTCGATGTACTGCATCTCATCAGTAACGTGTTCCGACATAGGCACGAACCCCGGTCGTCGCACGCATGGAATGTGCAATACTGAAGACCTAACCGTATGGGCCACGGCGCAATGCATACCAGCAGTAACTATCTTAGTTGTGTAGGATGCGTGACTTGTCACATAGTAGAATGTAGAACTAGATAAAATATAAAAATTCAAATTGGGGCATAGCCAATGGATTGCGCCGTGGCCCATATGGTTAGGTCGTCAGTATTGCACACTTCATACGTGCGACAACCTGGGTTCGCGCCTATGTCAGAACACGTTACTGATGAGATGCAGTACATCGAAACCCACGTTGGGTCTGGCGTTGTCCGTTGTCGATACAATTGCCCGATTCCATTTAATTCTGGGTTCTAGCTTTATCATGAACAAGTGTATGTGAACGGGTATTTATTTATATCTATCTATATTCTCCTCTTTATGTCTAATATATATATATATATATATATATATATATATATAACGCATGGGTGATGGTTGTGTGTTCCCTACAGACAGAAAAGTTAGAGGATCTGTGTAATATTTATTAGGGAAGACGATGTAAGTGCTCCTCAATCTCTATGTATATACTTGAGAACACTAGAAATGAATCCTATGTTTCTGAAATTTAAATAATATGTATAAAATTTTATGGGGAATACAATGGAAGTAGTTCCAAATTTCTAAGTCCTCTCCTAAACTTAGGGAGCCGAACCTCCTTTAAGACTTCAAATATTTTGAAGAAATTTATATCATATGAATGAAATTCTCCAGGAAAGACAATCGAAGTGGTCCTGCATCTATATGTTGCTCTCTATGTTCTACAAACTCGCCTCTCAATGACCGATGGAGATAGAACCTCATTAAAACTTTAAATATGCGTATCTGATTTTAATGAAGTTGTAACCATACGTATAAGACAATAATTCAAAGTTTGTATTGTTTAGATTAATCCGACAATTGCTCTCCTCGTTTTTATCTGTACAACGTTGTGGCTGATGTAACCTTCGACCTTCGTCAGGTTTATAGGTCGTCAGGAAAAAGGGTTTCAAATTTTTGGATCTCTGTGGAAGTAAGGTTACACGAATTATAAAGATAATTTAATTTTCAGGGAACTGTACAAATATAATTTTTTAAATTATTATTAGTAAATATTTAATTAAATCCATCAACCACTTGTAATTTCTAAGAAACAATATTTACGAAACTAAGAGGTTACTAGTTTCAGCATGGTTAATGACGTCTTATCCATTTTCTTTAGCAGACGTATTAATTTTTTTTATTATATGCTATCATTATTACTGATAGGATATAAAAACTAATTCAAAGTTTTCCAACATGTCTATGTTGGGGGATGAAACAAGAGGATGTAGAAAGTAATATTGTGTCATGAACACAGTGAAAAAGTACATACTAATCATTTTCATTCAATCCAGACAACATAAAGTTTTCTTGCTTATTTATACACCTATAAAAGTGAGAATGTGTATGTGAAGGCTTTTCTCAACCTATATACTCAACGGATTTTTTATCTACAGACTTGGAATTTCGTATACAGGATATTCATACATGTGGGAATCTTTTGAATCCGTTTCCATCCGGAAAATGAGCTGCTAAAAGGTCAAAAGTGAAAAATTATTACATGGGAGTCACCAAATTTTTATGTTTCCTTACTGTTTCACGAATGCGCATACGTGAATAGTTCACATGAAAGATTACTTATGTTAAGAGTAAATATTTTGAAAACACAATTTAAAGAACATGTCACATTGTGCTAATGGTTATCGTACTTAACTTATTGTCTTTAGGTTTTGGGCTTCGATCTAAGCTCGAGTATTCTTTCTGTTTTTTATTCCCCAAAACTGAACGGTTTAGAAAAAAAAAATGCGAGTATTATCGCATGCAAATGTCTCAGTTTCTGTATGAATTAAAATAACATATTTATGCGTATTTTAAGACCGGGCAACGTCGGTCGGCCTGCTAGTTTATTATATATTGGGCAACTTTTAAAACGATAATATAATTTCCACAAACTTGATCTGACAGAGACGATAATATGAATGTACAAATCAACTGTGAGAATAATATAAATACTAGTATTGTGAGGCTTAAATACTGGTAATCTTAAAAAGGATGATTGAATCTTCTTAGCATATAAAGACGTATACAGAACAGGAGACTTCGGTTGAGTTGGTCACGTTGAGACAATGGATGAGAATGCTTGAGTAAACAGATGCAGAATAGTTGAGGTAGCAGGACCTGAGGAAGGGCAAGGAATACATGAAAGAAAGTCATCACAATCATATGATTCCAAAGATCCTATTGTTGGCAATGGTTTACTTGATATTTTCTTGGTTAGAATTTTTTCTAGAAAGACACTGGTTGCTTACAGGAGGGATCCGTGAAAGTTGCCAACATGTAAACTGGTTTTTGTAGAACGAACTGGAATCGAACTTGGAACATTCAGGTCGTCAGTCCGTGTCAATAACCACTAGACAACTGTCCCATGGAAGGAAGTGATATTTGAGAGACGGAGGCATAAATAAAGATCTGGCCAGAGATAGATCAGTTTGGAAGTGAATTTCTTAAAGCCGGCCAATGGATTCCAGCATATCCAGTGAACGTGAACATGATGATGGTGATGGTGATGATGATGATGATGATGATGATGATGATGATGATGATGATGATGATGATGATGATGATGATGAAGTTTGTCAGTTCGTATGCAAAGAGGAAAATGCGACTTATTATCAAAAAAAAAAGGAATAGGCAGAGTACACTTTACTAAAGCAGTAGCTTTTTAAGATATCACTTGTCAAGTGTGAATCTCACATACGTTTAAAAGAATGTTTTTTTAAAAACCCGATGCTTTCTTATAAAGTTAAAGAAAATTAAATCAACATAATAGCATGAAAAAATGTTGCATAAACATTTTCGTGATATCATTTGTAATCTACAGAAAATGTAGGCATAAAAGAATATTCCGCATTAATTTAAAGTGAATTATTTTTGCTCAAAAGCATAATTAAAATTGTTTTTTTTTCAATAAAAAATACATGAATACATTCATCATAGTTACTTAATATCTCATGCAAATACTAATTAGCAAATAATTTTTCATAAAATTTCACTGATATTTTTCTTTATACAGGGTGAGTCACGAGAAACGGATGTTTTGAACGCTTCTTGCTCTTCTTGTGTAGGGATTATGCTTAGGGTTAGGGTTAAAAAACATCTGTTTCCCGTGACGCACCCTGCATTAGCTAATCAACCATACCTTTCCTGTGATTGAATTAAGATCGACGAATGTTCCACACTTCCAATATATCGAATTCGGTGAAATTGCCTACTTTTCAAACAAACCGATTAATTGCTTGTTCTAGTCGGGAATCCACCGCAGTGCACAGGAAGGAACTTCACATGCCTCCTCGCAATGACTTAGTGCACAATAAGTGGCGTCTATATTGCACTGAAGATAACCTATGATTAATTTTATAAAATTATTTTAATATAATAGCTTGAATTAAAGTTTAAGATGCAAAAGTCAAGTATCATGGTCTAGTTGGGCTCTAAACAGAAACATTCATTTCAAACGCGCCCCTGTCTTATCAAAGAACTTACTATTGATTTTATACGCCAGGCCCTTCTGAATGTGCGGTGATAAAACTTTTCAAATGCATCCGTAATGTGTAAAGGTTTTTTTTTTTTACTTTAATCTACATCAGAGTGTTCCTTTTAATCGGATTTTTTTTTATTATTGAATTTTGATACTTATCAGAGGCATTCCGATACAAAACCTTTTTTTTTACAAAGGCGGCCAACTCGAGGATAAGGGTTAATGAATGTAAGGTCGTAGTGTAGTAATTGTTAATGGTGTAAGTTGGATAGAATTTGATTATTTAAGGGGACAATTCAACAAGAACTTGTTTATATTAGACTTGAAAGCTACCATACTGTAGTGGCCGGTAAGCAGGCTAATGGAACACAGGCGAGCAGTTGTAGGAAAGAAGCTTTGTCCATAGAACCTGTGTTTAGATTTAGGCATAGACAGAGAGCGGAGTAAATTGTTGAAAGTGGTTATAACTAGGGTTGTGACAACAGGCAATTCTTTTCGTTATTTTGACTCTTGTGTAATATGTCCGTTAGTATCTTATATATTTTTATACAGACTGATGTGGTTGTCATTTGATTAGCTGAGTCTAACTGTGTCGGATATATACTCCAGGGTCAAAAGAATGTAAAGAATTTGCTGTTGTCACAGCCCTAGTTATAATTCACAGACATATCTTATATATTCCTATAAATTTGTTTTTGTGTATTGATATTCATATTAAAAATCCTTTTTTTTTCTATTTATTTAAAAAAAGAAATACAATTTGTTTATATATGGGTCGTTGAATTGCATTCATTTGCAAAAGATCTAACTAATTTGCATATTTTGAAAACGTTCATTTTAATTAATTCGCTATTACATTTTTTCGGGTTTCTTATGGGATGGTAATTTTAGCTAACAATTACGTGTCATTATATTCATACAGATTTTTTTTTTGCACGGTGGTCATCACTTATCAAGGCCCTGAAGCCACTCAGGGATAAGGGTTATTCTACATTACTAATACTTGCGTAGTAGAAAGATTATAATAAACACAAACCTCTTTCTCTGTATATTTATGCATGCGTATATACATTTGTTTAAAAAATTTTGCCTTCCAAACGTCTCCAACAGTTTTGGTCTACAGATATAAAACTTCATATATATATATATATATATATATATATAGTTTTCGAACCTATGCGGAACTTTATATTTGGGATTTAGCCGGGAAAAATCTGTACAAAAGTGTGAAAATTCCAAAATATGAAATTTGCCAGGTGAAGGTCGTACGATGGCAGTACAAATATGCATGTGTAGCATAATAGCTTTTGGTCCATGTTTTAATTTTTAGCCTTGCAGTAAACGTCTTCATAGTACAGTTATTAACGTCAAAGGAAAACGTAAATCCTAAGCTAAACATTTTGGTTTCGATTATCGGTGGTGGCGCACTATTCATTTAAAAAAAAAACTTTTTAAATCATTACTATATATTAGATCCAATATAATATAATAGTAGATACAAAATCTGCATTAATCAAAATATAATATTTAAGCGTATTTTTCGACCGGGCAATGCCGGGCGGCCTGCTAGTAAAGAATATTTGTGTGAAATTTAAAAAAAAGGGAACGAACTAACGCAAACACATACACAACGTGCCTTTTATGTACGTGTAGAAATAAAAGTAGTAGAGTCTAAGTAACGATGGAGATTAACATACCAGATTTCAGCAGAAAACCACTAGTTATTAAAATAGTGTATGAACATCACTCGAGGTAAGTATATATATATATATATATATATATATATATATATATATATATATATATATATATATATATATATATATACCCATTTTAGATTTGTCTTTACATAAGCAGTAGTTTGTTGCTACACAGTCATGAGCATGTTTCGGTCTTCTAGTATTTACTAACTAGAGACCTAATAAAGCAACAACCCTCATTTTCAAAAACGGAATTCTAAATGTTTTCGAAAATGAGGGTTGTTGCCTGATGAGGTCTCTAGTTAGTGAATACTAGTAGACCGAAACATGCTCATTACTGTGTAGCAACAAACTACTGCTTATGTAAAGACAAATCTAAAATGTAACTGGCTCTTCTTCTGTATTGAGAACTCTTGTACTAACCTCGTTATATTTCACTGGTTACCCTACCTTTGAAAAATAGCAACCTCAAAATAATATATATATATATATATATATATATATATATATATATATATATATATATACAAAACACTCATTTCATTTCTGTTGCAAACCTATATTTGAATTCCAACAGATATATCTTTTTTCCAATAAGAATATTAACTGCGTTTCATAGTTTTAAAATTACATTAACGACTATATGACGTCACTAAAATTTCCTTCTCTTTAACAGCGCCAGCCCTCCCCCTTTTTTTTTTTTAATTTCCAACGTCTTTTTCCGTTTCTCTGAAATAGAACTGCGTTACACTGTGCACGTGAAACATTTTATAATATTTTGTACTGGTATTTTTTGTTTCTTAGTCTCATTCATCCAGAGGAAGTCTCGAAATAAAGACGAAACGTTGATGAACACATAATACGGTTTGTTCCTTTTTATTTTCTCTCTCTCTCTCTCTCTCTCTCTCTATATATATATATATATATATATATATATATATATATATATATATATATAAGTATTAATAGACATAAATCGAAGCCAATTATTTTTGCTTAAAAATATCATATTTTATTTTATTTTCAGCAAAACAATAGGTAAATTCGTTCATCGTAGTTACTTACTCTAAATAAAATATTAAGTGACTTATTTTGTCACGAAATTTACAAATATTTTTTTTACTTTCTACTAGCTATGAAGTAGCAAAAGAAAACTAGGTAAAGATGGAAATTGACATACCCAGGTACTGTACCCACACTGATCAAGGAGTGGGCACATTTAAACTATTTATTAATTATACCTATTTGCGTATTTCTTGTAATTCTGTTATAAATCAGGCCAAACCTCAAGCAGAATTCTCTTTCCTCAAACGCTGAAATAACACTGAGTCAATTTCTAATACCAACACTTTCTTTTACTTCTGCTAAGATGCTTAATTCCTGCTTTCAATCCGTCCTTTTATATAAGTCAGTTGATCTCCAGATATGCAAATTAGTGATTTACATATGCAAATCAATAGCAACAATAAAATCTACTATTGCTTGATTATAAATTTGAAATTACACTTCTTTAAATTTGTATCGTTTGGACTAGAAAAGACTACTGTTCTCATCTTGCATGTTATTCGACCAATGTTTCGGCCGATGTAACCCCCGACCTTCTTTAGATGTATTCTTTTCGAACTAAGGGATCTTTCTGTTGTACTCTGGAATTTTCAAGGACATGTGGCGTAAAGGATGAATAACTCAGTTCTAAGTAACACTCTTCTGGAGGTTGAAGGTTAA
The DNA here is from genome assembly GCF_053919585.1 of Euprymna scolopes. Lineage (NCBI taxonomy): Eukaryota > Metazoa > Mollusca > Cephalopoda > Sepiida > Sepiolidae > Euprymna > Euprymna scolopes. The sequence continues at coordinate 67,579,366 of NC_136511.1, forward strand.
AACCTCAGTGTAGGCGATACTAAGAATGCAGTTGTGCGTTAATTAAGACTTCTACTCGGCCATGGATGATGGAACAAAAGCATGCTATCCGTGGCGATTATATGTAGAGTTGTCTTTGGAATTCCCTGCAGATTCCCAAGTTCAACAGAAAAGATTTATTATTTTTACAAGATACACCTGAAAGAGTGAAAAGCTGTGAGTATAAATATTTGTACTATAAGAACAGTATAGTAATAGTTCGCCAGATAGATTTCAAAAAGGCCCTTTTAAAAGTTAAACTATTATTTCTGAGTCCATTCTGTTTATTCCTAAAATAACAATATTTTTATCTTTTTTTTTTTGTTAATTGAGTATTTTGTTCTAAAGGTATACTACAGTATATCCGCACCTGACCCCAGTTTCCTATTCACAGCCTTGCATATTCGTGGGTTGAGCTCTTAACTCTATCGTATAATATGCCGGTTTTTCATGCTAGTGTTACTTTATTATTGTTTATTATTGGTAAGTGCGCAAAAATATTTAATTTTTTCAATTATTATTTAAATAAAGTTTGCATTAAATATATTACATGTACAGTGCATATTTTTTGTGATAGAGTATTAATATAATAATTTTATTTAATTGCATAGTATTATTGAATTGTACTGTACTGAATTAGTATTACTTTAACTGTTTGTATTGTATTTATCTAAATTTGCCTTTAAATTTGTTCCACCTTCTGTCAATTCTTATACACATGTTGTATGCGTAGAAAATGACTTTACGGTACAGTAATACAGTATATCTAACTATTACTGTCCTCCTATATTTACGTTTCTTTTTAATTCAAAACTGCGTTTATATTATTACTACTACATTAATGAAATACATAAACGCCTGTAACATTACTACATTATTACTGTACTAGCAGGCCGCCCGGTATTGCCCAATCATGAAATACGCTTATATATATTTTGGTTGATGTAGATTTCATATTTATTATATTATATTGGACCAAATATATAATAATGATTTAAAAAAAAAAGCTCATGTGTATCTAAAACAAAACGTTTAGCTTATGATTCTCGTTATCATTTTGAGGTTTATGCCTGAGCTATGAAGACATGTTTGTTGCCAGGTTAAAATTAAAACATGAACCAATAGCTATTACGTTACGCATGTATAATCGTAATGCCGTTGTTCAACCTTCACCTGACAAATTATATTTTTCTAATTTTGACCCTTTTGCATCGATTTTCTCCGGCTAATACCCAAATATAAAGTCTTGCATGGGTTCGAATACCTTATATATAAAATATTATGTCTGTAGACGAAAAACTGACAGGGGAGTTTGGTAGGCAAATATTTTAAATATATATATGCATACATAAATGCATACAGTCCTGGTCAAAATCATAAGACCACTTAAGAAAGTAAGCGTTTACGCATATTATCGAATTTCTAATCAAACAAATGGTTGAAACCATTGCCGAAAGGGAAAATATGATGGAGAAAAAATGAAATCTGCTTCACTCGAAACCTTAACCCTGGTCTAATAATTATTTTTTATAAGCAAACATTTTCACCTTGTAAAAATTATAAGACCACTGATCATTTATCTAACAAAAGGCAATTATAAATTACTAAAAACGGTCTCAGTATTTAGTATAGCCTCCATTATTACGAATTACATCAAAAATTCTCTTTGGCATGCTTGCGACTAAGTTTTTTTTTTATTAGTTGCGAAGGAATTTTATCCCATGTACTGAACACAAAATCAGAAAGTTCCTTTATCGAATCATACTGGGTTCCATCCTTGAACACTTCTTTTGCCATCCATCACCAAAGATTTTCAATGGGATTGAGGTCTGGAGAACATGCTGGATGATGTAACAATTTTATATTATTGGAAGAAAAGTATTCTCGTGCTTGTCGAGAAGTGTGTATCGCAGCATTGTCTTGCTGGAAAATCCAATTTCTTCAACACAGACCTGGACCTTCAGTCCTGATAGAAGCATTTTCAAGCATTGAAATGTACTTCAATGATGCTTGCCGGCCTTTCACTACTTGCAACTTTAGGGTCCCAGCTGACGAGAAAGCACACCAGATCATTAAAGACCCTCCTCCACAATGCCGAGTTGAAAAAGTCTCTTTGGGCAAATTTTTATCATGCCAATAGTGTTGAAATCCATCTGGACCATCTAGATTAAACTTTTTCTCATCGGAGAAAATTACATTTTCCCACTTCTCTTCATCCCAAGTCCGGTATTTGGCGGCATATTTAAGTCGGTTAGTTTTGTGCTGTTCAAAAAGACGTGGTTTCTGTAGTGGCTTTAAATGATTGAAACCCTTCGTTTTCAGATGCCCTCTGATCGTTTTAGGACTACATTCTGCTGCTGTTTGGCTTTTCAATTGACTTGAGCTCATACTGGAGTTTTTTTAAAACCTCTTCTGATACGGCGATCCAGTGATGAGGTTATTTTTATTTTGGTCGACCTGGACTCTTTTTGTGCCCATATTGATCTGGATTTCTTAAAAAATTGTGATGATCGTTTTGCTACGATTCACTTCGTTTGCAATGGATCTATGGGAGAGTCCAGCCCTATTAAGCTCAAAGATCCTTCCTCTCTCAAACTCTGATAATGGTTTCCCTTTTGCCTTTTATAATTTAGTAAGATGTTTTTATCCAATAATAAGTTGCTTTTACTTACATAGAAAGATTTTCGTATTTATTTTTTCAAAATTAGCCGATTTTATTAAAGTGGTCTTATCATTTTGACTAGGTGAAAATGTTTGTTTAAAAAAGAAATAGTTATTAGATCAGGGTTAAGCAGATTTCATTTTTTCCATCATATTTTCCCTTTTGGCAATGGTTTCAACCATTTGTTTGATTAAAAATTCAATAATATGCGTAAACGCTTACTTTCTTAAGTGGTCTTACGATTTTGACAAGGACTGTATATAGAAAGAGGTTTGTGTTTAGCATACACTTTTTACGCAAATATTACGCAAGTATAAACCATGTACAATATCTGCTTGAAAATAATTACACGTAATCTATATATCTATAAAATAGAACGTGTCTGTGTATCTGTCTGTCTGTGTGTCTGTATGTATGTGTACATTTCCCTACGCAAGAACTCTGTCAATTTTTAGTCTACAGACTCGAAATTTGATATACAGGGTACTGAGATTTGGAAAAAATATTGTGATCAGTTTTCGGCCAAGTATTTGGCAGTTAAGGGGTCAAAGTTTAACGATTCGACCTTTAAGAACTCTACCAAACTCCTCCGAAAATGTTGGGTCTAAACACTTGAAATTTTAGATATAGGTTCTTTGGACCTGGATCTAACTTAATAACTTGATTTGAGACCAAAACAATAATTGTTAAGGGGTCATAATAGGGGCCAAAGTGTAAAAAAAATTTGACCTCTACGGTTTCTACCAAATAACTCGGACAATTTCTGGTCTAAACATTTGAAATTTTGCATAAAGGGTATTCAGAGATAGGGCAAGCTTTTTAATCGGTTTTGGTCGAAAATTTTTAGTTACCAATATATAAATGTATATATATGTATGTATGTATGTTTGCATGTCTGCCCAACACTTTCGACAGAGGGGACGGATCTTCTCAAGATCAGTGTCGTTTTGATGTTCGACCTTTCAGACGACAAATATAGAAAAATTGACTGAAAACATTAATATCTTCACCTTAAACTGGGCGCTTTTCTACAGAGAGGAGTCGCTTTTTTCGCCGATATTTTTGAAAGTCATCATCTCCTTTCGATTTTCTAGCCTTAATTTAAAAAAAAGTTCACTTCCAGTTTGGCGGTGGTCATAACAGCATAGACGTCAGGTTTTTTCCCGTTCTTTTCCTCCTTTGCAGTATGGGTTTGAGCCTGCCTTTTTACTACCACTTTTTTTTTTGCTCAACATACACATCCACACATCCGGGCAACGCCGGGCTGAAATGCTAGTAGTTAACTAAATATGATCTCATAAGAAAACTGAAAAAGCTAATAGGGAATTATTTAAAATGAATGTTTTAAAGAATATGCAAATTAGCTTGATCGTTTGTAGATTAATACAATTCCAAAACACACACACCCACACACACACACACACACATATATATATATATATATATATATATATATATATATAAAACAAAGTTGCTTTTTCTTTTTAAATAAATAGAAAAAATGGTTTTTAATATGAATATCAATACACAAAAAATTAATAAGAGTATAGGTTAATGAGCAAGAGTCTTTAGGATATGTTTGAGAAGCCTTTAGTACCGTATAGTTTAATCTGTGACATACACGTTTTAAAACTCCATTCAGTATTCACAGTTTTTTGCTATTCGCAGAAAGTTAAAGCAACATCCGTGAATAGCGAGGGAAAACTGTAAAATCTAATTCTCAGAAGACAAATTAAACTAGCAGGCTGTTCGTTACATGACGTCATAAGTGACGCCATACATGACGTCATAGCAGATGAGGTCATACACAACGTCATAACTATATATATATATATATATATATAGTATGATATTTTGAACAAAAAAACAGACAGGAATACAGATTTATTATAATAGACTAGCAGGATCCATTAACCAGCGTTGCCCGATGGAAGCTTGCCCCCCCCCCTAAAAAAATTTAACTACGATTTTTATTAGTGACTAATACTCAACGTCCTTATGTTAAGAACGGCTTTCAGAATATACATCCCCAACCTCCTCATGTTAATAGCTTTCGGAATAGACACCCCTTACCTTGCCATGGTAGGAACATCTTTTGGAATTGACACCCCATTTTATAAGTGGGGGGAGTTGTCAAAGTATTTGCCCCAAATTTAACCTTGATATTTGTTGTCAGCATATCCACCCGCAAAGACTACACCCCCAAAAAAATTGCTGGGTGGGGCAAGTGTCGGTCGGAGAGAAGTAGATTTGTTGATTGTGCATGCATACAAATCTAGTGGCCACTGAAGTACAGAGCATAATGTATACCTTTATATCTCGAAAACTACTTGTCTCCATCAAAGTTAAAAGAGATCGACTTATTAAACATAGTCAAAAACCCCTAAAAGTTGTAATTTTAAAGAAAATTGTGTATGTGGAGCTAAGGTAAAAATTTACCTAAAAATTTAAAAAAAAACAAAACAAGTTAATGATTGAGCAGTGCTGATAAGGAGTCCAGAAAAGAAAAGTGCACAAAAAACAAATTTATAACAAATAAATGTTTCCGTAGGAAATATGATAAAGGGTACATGTGTAGTTCAGCAGCGTAGATTATGTGACAGACTCAAAAATTATAAAACGTATTTTTTTATATATAAAATTGACCAAAGGGCTGTAATACAATCAGAGAAAATTTCATTTTCATTATTTTTTCATCATTTTTATTTGTCTAAATGTACGACATTCGAGACCACCACATTGGTTTTTCAATTCGCCCTTTCTAGGGTTTGAGAGATAAATCTTTGTAAGATCAAATTAAGCCGTTTTATGTTTTTTAAAGAACCCTGTTTTAATTAAGGGCGTAGAAAGAGACACATTTTGTCTTAAAAAAGCCAATCTGTTAAACGTTAGAAAGGACAATTTTTAAAGCATTATGGCGGCCTCGAATATCGTCAGTTTAGTCTCATAAAAAATGATGGAAAATAATAAAAACGGATCTTTTTTCTGGTTTTATTTCAACGTTTCGGTCTAATAATGTGTCTTATATAAAAAAATAAAAAGTTTTATAATTTGTTTGTCTGTCAACAAAAGAAAATTAACAAAAAAACGCATCGCGTAAGGGTTGTAAGCGGTTGATACGATAAGTAACATGGTTGAAGCCTGGGGTAATCTTTGGAAAATATATAAATAAAATCGTCCACACTAAGAGTAAAAGAAAAAAAAATAATATAAATATAAAAAATACATAAAAAAACGAAAGCAAAACAAAAAAATAGCATTGTGTAAGGGTTGAAAAACCGCTCCCAAATCGAAAAATAAATAATGGTACCCGTTTTTTTCAATTTCTTTTTATGTCGGGGAATATAGGTGTGTAGGCACTTTGTGCATAGATAAGTGTAAAGCTAACAGTATTTAAGTTTTTTTTTATGAGCAGTTAACATGTTTATATTTGGTACTTTTTGCCTCATGTACAAAGCGCCGGAATATTGGAAAATTTCTAGAGCGTCCGTTCATGTACGAAGAACTTGATTCTGGAATAATAGAATTGGCTGGTTTCAGCCAATTAGATGGTGAAGATTTTTATGAAGGGAGAAATTATTATGTTTTTATCGGGTAATAGAAAGATTATGTTATGCATATGTAGCTAATAGCAAGTTACGATAGGTGTAATGAAAGTATCGGAGGAAAATAAATAGTAGGTCCCGGTGTCAACTGGTAGGAGTAGGGAGGACTAAATATTTAGAGAGAAAAAAATAGAAACTCCTTCTTCTATAGATGTCGTGATTGTGGTGGGGTTGCTCCTCGGATACAATGTAGTATTTTATTGTAAAATTGTGTTCGAAAATTACATAAGATAGTGGCAAATAGCCTAGATGTAATGACTTAGTATGCAGTATTTGTTATTGAAAATCTACGATACTTTGGTCCAAAGTAGAATTTCTGCAGTCAAAACATTATCTAGGAGATAATGATCATAATTAGAGATACTCTCGACGTAATTCTCTTCCTATACGAAAGTCAAATGCATCCTTAGATGGAGTACTGTTGCCACATTTGAGGAGGAGCTGCTCAGAACACCTCTTGCTTTGACAGGGTATAAACCCGGTTTTGAAATCTAGTAAGCAATGTCCTTTTATCTTCCATGTTACCTTTTCTCACGCAAGAGGCGTTGCAAGTCTATCTCTGCTCTATCCTTATTTTCATAGCAGGTGTTCGACTGAGCTTCATTCTTAGACCCACTGTCGTGTTGTTGTATCATAAAGGGGATCGTGTGTGTTATATCTAATCAGGGTTATCGTTGTGTGATCGTCTAGTGGTCCAGTCTATTAAATGATATGTTCATATGCCGTTGCGTGTTTGTGGTTATTTTAAGAATACCTTCCTGCGTGGTGGATGTTGGTCCATCTGAATTCATCTCGTCTTGGAGGGGAGACTGGTACCTGTTTGGGGACGAAGATTCATTTCACTCCAAAAGATGAATTAGTTTTATAGTTTATTTCACTTTCCAGATGTCTCGCAGAAGGATGGAAAGTGAATCCCTGGCTTGCGTGTTTCTCTTGGCCTCATTTCTACACACGTCAGCGTCCCTCCCGCCTTCAGTGAAGGGGAGGAGACGTCTGTGAAGCCCCGTCGCCTTCTAAGTCCAAACCAAATCTCCTTAATTCAGCTAACCTGATTACGTGACTCACACGCAATCCGATCAGCTGATCCTGACTTCCGGTCAACGTGTCTACAATATAATTTACCAGCTCCCCCTCTCTCTTTCGATCATTTCTCCAACACCACCTCTCGAACGCATTCACAGGAAACCCTCGCTTAGGTACAATCATTATCAGTAATTTTCCTTACTTTCTATCTGTGCCTAAAGCTAAACGAAAATTCCACGAACAGAGCATTTTCCCCCTAGAACTTCTAATCTATGAGAGACAATAACGTGGAGCTGCTTCCCAGCTTACTATGATGTTATCATTTTCCAATATAATGTAAACAAGTTCTTGATGACCCACACTCTAAAATAAATTAACTCCTATTCAATTTCTATTATAGCCAATCATCACCTGAAATGAATTAACTATTATCCTGAAGTGGTCTCGGGGCCTTTATAAATAGTGACTGTACAGTATATCAAAAGTGAAGGTGTTTGATGTCCAGTATTTACAAACTTACGAAGTCTTGGTACAAAAGCACCATTTTTGTGCGACCCTGAACCAGATATGCCTAAAAAGATATAATCAGAAGATCTTTCCGTGATGCTGATATCGTTTTTTAAATCTAGTGGTCGAGGACGTTTTTTGCCTCCCTACTTCCTTTTTCTCACAGAAGAGACGTCGCGAGTCTTTCTCTGCTCTAGCGTTGCTTTAATAGCAGGTGCTTGACTGAATTTCAATATTTGTATCCCCTCCCCCTTGTAAGACATTCTCAGCAAACATTCGTCTAGTTATAACTACTGTCAACAACTTCCATCACTCTCTATCTGTACCCATAGCTAAACAAAAATTCCATGAGCACAGTAACACAATACCGCAAGACTCCTTTCCAACTGAATATGGTTGTTTCCAAGTCCAATATAATTAACATTTTTATTGGGCCGTTTTCTTGAATAATGAAACCGTACCCAATTTTTACCATTACCGAGCATCACAAGGTTGTCTCAACTGCCGACTGACACTTATTAACTCTTCTCCTCGAATAGGTTGTGGGCCTTTATAAGTGCTGACCCTCTTATAAAAATATATCTTGAGATTCTCAATTAATGGACGCCTCATTGTTCTCTCTAGGATAATTGAAAAGTTTAAATTTTTATGAAGCAAACGTATATTTTTCTTAAAGTAATTAAATCTTCATCCACTGTCTGAAAAATCTCCTGGTGTTTTTGGTTAGGAACAAAGTGTAGTATCTGTTGGTCAAAGAAATAGATTCATTATAGGCTGAAGCAATTAAAAAAGAGTTCCTTATCAAGAATTCCCCTTCTTGGGAAGCTGGATTTTTCCTAGATAAAAGACCGACCTTGTGTCTCAACCAGCCTTTCGTCGAGGATAGTGGATCTTAAATGTTGTATCAGAACAGCCAGCAGCTAACTGGAAGCTATCAAGTCACGTGAAACCCAATGAACTGCATGAGGAAAGTATCAGGTGGCCGTGGCATCTCACAGTCCAACTTCACCTTAATTAGCTCAACGAAAGTTACTCAAATATTACACAAAAAAATCACTTAACGTTTGAGAGAAAGACAGAGCAAGAGAGAGAGAGAGGGATGGAGAGAGAAAGAATATGGGAAAGAGATATAGAAAGAGAGAGAAAGAAGGAGAGAGAAAGAATGTGAAAAAGAAGCAGAAAGATAAAATGAGAAAGAGAGAGAGAGAAAATGAGCGAGGGAGGGAGAGGGCTAGGGAAAATTAGAGAGAAAGAGCGAGAGGGAGGGAAGGAGGAAGAGAGAAAGAGAGAGCAAAAATAGAAACATAGAGAGGATGAGAAAGATAGAGAAATAGAGAACGGAAATGAGAAAGGACGAGAGCGAAAAAAAAAAGAGAAAGAGAGAGTGCGAAAATACAGAGAGAGACAGAGAGAGAGAGTTGGAGAGATAAGGTAAAAACTAAAGAGAGAGAGAGAGAGTGGGGAAAAGAGCGAAAATGAGAAAGAGAGAGATAGGGAGGGTAAAAGAGAGAGCGCGAAAATAAGAAAAAGAAAAGGAGAGTGTGTGAGTATTGTAATTATTTTCTTTTTTAATAATCTTTTGAACCGAGACTGGAAACTAGTTAAAAATTTTGACAGCTAACAGACAATCGAGATCATCAAAGCAGACACTAAACAGAGAAAAATTACAAATAAAATTGACAAAAGTGAAAACAAAAAATTCAATAAAAAATATTCCAATTTCATTTTGTTTACCTAATTAACATTATGCTTTTGTTTTAAAACATAAAAGATTAGATACCAAACAATTTCTTTAAAAATTTATTCTGAAGATGTGTTACACATCACCAATCATCCAAAAAAGCAAAACCAGTCAAGGGAAATAACTCTTATTCTTTTTTTAGTAAGAGTTAACGTTTCTTATTTGTTTTTGATTTACTTAGAAAAAAAAATTATGAAAAATTAATGATAATGTACATGTCTGAGAAATGTATGTATCAAATTAATTCCTATTTCAGTCGCATAAATTATTTTGATTTGATAAGAAAACACGCTCGAGCCGGATTATTATTTTTGTGTTTTTCCAACGATGAAGACAGTCATTTTACATACAAGTACGAACTGCTCATCTTTCCTTCTTTTTTATATCTAAATAACAAAAAAATCACATACGATCAAGGGAGCGTTCAAACACAAAAAGATGTTTGTTGACTTCAAGTTCAACCTAAACAAGTTCTTGATGAGCCGTTCCACTTACGTTAACAGATTTACTGAATTTCCATTACTAACGATTACTATATTGTCCAATTGACTATTGTATACTCTTATTCTCGAGTTGCCTCTGGGTCTTGGTAAAGCTGGTGATGCCTATGTAAAAAAAAAAAATCTGTCTCTTATCCTGACACCTCGACACCCAGCTGCATCTAAATTTGCGCAATCTCCTGCATCTTGTATCTGAAAGGTCTCAGGTTCGAGTATCACTGCTTTCTTACAACAGGCACAATCCAACCGTGACCGCTTAGTTCTACACCTCTCCGCACTGTTAGCACAATCTAACGAAAAGCCGTGGTTATAGAACATCGATGTATTTACAACAAAAACTTAACGTAATGGATTTAACGCAACACAGGTCAGCAGAGCTGGTAATGATCAAAACAAGTAAATGTTATTTTATTTTTCATTTTTTATTTATTCTTTTTCGACAATGGAAGATCAGAACACACAAATTGGATATATAATACCATTAAACCTAAATTTGATCGCCCTTCCAGGCCCGTGGTACAGTGAATAGAGGCATTGCATCTCAACGATTCCAGATGACCATTGTCTGAAGATAGCGATTTTAGTCTTACCCAATCAATCCAGTGGACTAGTTAGCAAAAAACATGGAGAGACAACAACTATGGAAGGCAGTAATTACTGGGATAAGTTACACACCTCAGCATTCATAGCCCCTCGGGGTTAATCACCTGAAGCAGGCGAAAGGATGAGTTAGCCAAAACGTGATGAAACAAAAATAAATAAATGTGAAGATGAGGATAACAGTCTGCAAAAAGAATGAATGCAAAATAATGAATAAATAATGAATAAAAAAAAACATTTGATATGGGCACGACAATAGAAGAGCAGATAAGAAACACAACATTTGGATTTTTAAGATCAACTTTGATCGTCCTTTGGGGCCTGTGGTGCAGTGGATATAGGCGTGGAGTCTCGACGGTTCTATGTGAACATTGTCTGCAGATAGCGGTTTCTATCCTGCCCAAGCAGGCCAAGGAAGTAGTTGGGCAAAATATGGAAGCAGTAATTACTGAGATAAATTACAAGACTTAGCAGTCCTAGTGCATCGCGATTAATCGCTTAAAAAAGACGAAGGGATGAGTTGGCCGAAACGTGATGTAACAAAAACAATAATTATAAAGATCAGCATAACAGTCCGCAAAAAGAATGAATGCACAGATAATGAAGATTCATCTCAAAAGATTAAAAAAAACCCAATTTGGTACGGATACAATAACAGAAGACGGATAAGAACACAAAAATTAGATTTATAAGATCAATCCTGATCGCCCTTCGGAGCCCGTGGCACAGTATATAGAGGTATTGAGTTTCTACAGTGTCAGGAAAACATTGTCTGAAAACAGCGACTTCAATTCTATGCAAGCAGGCCAGAGGATTAGTTGGTAAGACAACAACTGTGGAAGGCAGTAATTACTGGAGATAAGATACAAGACTCAGCATTCATATCTTATTGCGGTTAATCACTAGAAGAAGATAAGTTGACCGAAACGTGGGGAAACAACAACAATAACAACAGCAACAACAACAACAACACCAACAACAACACAGGAACAGCAGCAGCTAATGAAGATGAAAAACAAAGAATGGATGCACAAAATAAATCTTAGTCTTGTTTAATTTCTTGTTGCTTTTCTGTCGAAATCAGGATATGGTAACAGTCCAGTGTTTCACGATATTAACTTCAATCCATTTATTCACTTTCCATTTTTACATTTCAATTGATGCCAGATGGGGATCAGAGCGTTGAAGATGTAAATACAAAATCTTGGTTTTAGATGCATTAAAAGTAATCAGCCACCTCTTTCCACATTGTACCAGATGCTCAATATCAGAAGATAGAAAATTAGAGAAAACTTGGTCGTTTACGGTCTTTGATGTACTGCCATAGATGGTAGTGTCGTCAGCATTAATATCTACGAATGAACTAAGGATATGGCTGACAGAACAAGAGCAAATTACTCACAAGGGTTACATCAGCCGAAAAATTGTGAGAATAATATTCAAGATGAAAGTTGTATTCAAAAAAAAACAAAAAAACCTTCACTCTGCTTATTAAAAGTTCTGAAACTGTGGCAATGAATTTGATTTTTAATGGGATGCAGTGTGGTTTAATTAAATAATGCTGTTCTTTGTGAAGATTTTTCTGAAGATAATTGTGAAGAGTTTTGTTTAACTGAATGCCATTCCATTTTTTTTTTGACATCTTGTCTTGAAATATATGCAAATATTCTTGTCTTTCCCGAAGACTGTAAATCAATTTAAACTTTGCAGAACTTTGTTTTATTGAAAAACCTGAATTCTACGTAATTTTTTAAAAAGATTTCTGTTAATTTTTTTCCTTCCCAATTTTGTAGCAAGCACAAGTTTTAAATGTAAAAACAGAGGAGAAAAAATGCATCGAAATTTATTTGAAACGAAAATTAACATTTATTCAGCGATTTTATTTTTGTTGTTTCCTTCTCAAAGAAAGACTTTTGTGCATGTTAATACGAACAGCTGGAAGACAGAGAAAAATACATTAGAATAAATCGAAGAAAAACTTTAAAATTACAAAGATACTAGACGTACCCATGACACGTTGGGTCATAAACTATTCATCCGGCTTTAAACTACGACAAATCTCTTCTAGACATTGTTCTCGCATATCTGTTATGTGGAGAGAGGCTCAGTTTATAATGCGTGTCATTGTTCACCTTTGCAGTACATCAGCCCTTTTGAAGGATTTATAAAAACGAAGCAGAACATACCTTTTATATCCTCTTTCATACCTCTAAACTATGGCCCTGAGTGCCTTGTGTCCCGACGTTCAGCACACGTGGAACAAAAACTCTCTTATGCATAGCGACAGACATTTTAACTTTATTCAGTTTCCACGGTCGAAGTTGTGCCCCAGTTTCTTTGCGTCATACTTAGTAGGAGGGTGGAGATTTTACTATCAATTAAGCTGGTTTTCACCCCCGTCTCTTCACCCCCATGAGAAGTCTTTCATTTTCTCAGAATCAGACGGACTCTTTGTGAATCTCTTATTCTGACTACGATTTGCCGACTAGAAACGCGTGTGCGTCCTTTATTTTAAGGTGTATATTTGGCGGGGAGTAAATCCCATTTACCGGTTTGCACTCAAAGTGCACAGGCCTGCCTCGTAACCTCTGCTAGCATGTAAGTGCAACACATCGTCAATGAAAGTCCATTAGTTTGAAGCCTGTCAGACTTAACCTTTCGACATCTCTGCACTTAACTTGAACACAAGCAAGTTGGTTCAAGCTATTACCATGTTAAGCACGTTAGTGATAAAGAACACAACTAAAAATAATGTTTTTAGTTCTCCCCCATTGCAAGAACTTAGACATCAGGGTCGTAAAGTGAGATTGAGAATTTAGCGTCCCCGAGAAAGGGAACAATTACCTGAAAAATGTGCCTGGGCAGCCTCGTTAGCATTCCCCGAGAAAGGCGCCTCAGGCGATTAGCAATAAACTAACCCTCTTCTAAAAAAGAAAAGGAAAACCTGCGTGAGTGAACCCCCTAAAACTGCACATAACTATCATTACACCAAATTCAACAGGGGCCAGATCATTACAGGAATGATCTACTCTGTTAATTTTGGGGGATGAGGATAAAAATGTAGCCAGATTACACAACTAAAACAACCCAAAAAAGTCTCTGTACTTCTATGCCATTACCATTATTATCGTTGTTAATCATTAGGAGTTATCATGTGGGCCATTATCTGCAACTACTCATAAGAACCAATGGTGTTCCCTGGAGTCTGAGTAACAAGTTTCCCCGGATTTCAAGTTCTCTCCACTTCTTTAGAGAACTTTTGACAATGACTTTGCGTGATTGCAATAGTCGTTTACTATTGATCTCTCAATGGTAACCAGTATTCGTCTTAATTTGGGTGACAACAAACTTGTCCAAGGTTCTAGCACTCCTTGCATTCATCTAGTGGAGGTCTTGGCAGTGTTTTTAATCCTCAGTCCGTCTAGCCTCGTTGACCTGTCACAACTATTAGCTGGGGTTGATGCCCTTTTGTTGGCAAAGAACGGCACACATCTTGCAGTTTCAGTTTTCTTGGGTTTATGGGTTGATTCTTCCATCTGTTTGTTTTACTTCTGTTACAGTTCCAATGTGGCTCGTTTGTAGTTTATCGGTTAGTTTCCGCAGTCAAAAATTTTCCTTAAGATTTCAACTGTTTTCATCATCGCTGTCCGCTGTATAGTTTCATTCTTTGAATTTCTCCTAGTGTTTTTTCCAGATTTTTGGACTATTTCTAGTGCTTCTAAAATTACTGATATTAATTATTATCATTATTATTATTAATATTATTATTATTGTTGTTATTATTATTATTATTATTATTATTATTATTATTATTATTATTATTATTACTAGCATCAATAGACATCACATTGTGGCATATTTTTATGTGTTTATGTGACTGTAGAACACTATATTGTATGCAAAAAAGTAAGTAATGTCTTGGAGGATATTACCATAACGAAGAAACATATGCTACATTACACCCCCTAAAAAAAGAAGTTAATGCCTAGGTAGAGTGCTTCATGACAACATAAAAGCAAATAAACTTATCCAATTAAAAGAGGAGGTAATTCTTGGGAATATCGTTTCATGACAATCAACCAAATGCCAAAATAACTTATCACATTATTGTGTTGCTTGAATAGTATTTTTCTCATCAGAAAGCAATGTTTTATCAACACGTGAAATTCAGATATTTCCCTTATTTTGAAAATTTACAATAAAATAACTGTAATTTGTAAACTAATTATCCGCTTATCCTTAAATTTTGGCACGTATCACTCAAGGCTCATAGTTTATAAACATCATATGGATTTCTTATTTGTGGCGCCATTTCTATGTGAAACTCTGTCCTTATTGAATGATTGAATGATATATATATATATAAATTTTAAAATCGGCCCAGCTATTTCAGTGGGCATAGGTAATAAACTCACACACCCATGATTATTTCAGTTATCTCTGCAAAATTCAATTTTCAGCATTTGCTTCAAAAGTGCTTAATACGTGAGTAGAGCGAGGTCAAACTATGAAGATTAAGTAATTAAACTACACAGAATCTTCCATGTCTTATTTACATAGGGAATACTCGGGCTCAAATCCATAGAATACGCATTATACATACTTACATTCATACACATGTTTTTTGTTTGTATTTGTTTTGTTTTTGATTTTCTGGAGATGGCGTATTCTAGTGAATGCCAAAAACTCACCCACTATTTCAGTCACTCAAACCGAGAGATCTTTTTAAGATTCTAACCGTTCCTTTGAGTGGAATTGATTTTATTTCTCTTGTATTTGTTTCATCAGGTATATTCCTTATGTAGTTATTGAAATTTCATATATATATATATATATATATATATATATATATATATATATATATATATGGGTGGGTATGCGTGCGTGCGTGTGTGTGTGTGTGTGTGTGTGTGATATTTATTTTTTTTGTTCACGATACTTTTTGAATGAATTCAATTATTTATACGTAAGTGAATTTTCACCTAAATGCGAGTTGGGAACAATTTTCCCTTTTACCAACTTGGTACCTCCAAATTGTTTTTAAAATATAATTATCCACTGACACACATCTGAATGGCTGAATAAAGCGAGATTATTTTAAAAAACAATATATATATATATATATATATATATATATATATATATATATGTATATATATATATACATATATATGTATATATATATATATCTATATATCTATAAAAGTGAACGTGTATGTCTGTCTGTCTGTCTGTGTGTGTGTCTGTCTGTCTGTGTACATTTCCCTCCGCAATAACTCTGTCAATTTTTAGTCTATAGACTCGAAATTTGAAATACCGGGTACTGAGATTTGGGAAAATCGATGTGACGGGTGTCAGCCAGAAATTTGGCTGTTAAAGGGTCAAATTTCAACGATTTGACCTTTAAGAACTCTACCAAACTCCACCGACAATTTTGGGTTTAGACACTTGAAATTTTAGATATAGGGTCCGTGAACCTGGATCTAACTTAATAAAATGATTTGAGCCCTAAACTATAAATTTTAAGGGGTCATAATAGGGGTCAAAGTTTAAAAAAAATAGCCATTTTTTTGTTTTTTTTTGCTTTTTTTGCACAGCATACACCTCCAAACACCCGAGCAACGCCTGGCACCCCTGCTAGTATATAATAAAATTACAATTAAATTTACCAAAATGATCCAAGATGGTAAAACTAAAGTATATTATTAATATTAAAGAATTAATATTTATAAATTAATCTCAGCCAGATGTAAAAGCTCGATAAAACCAAACAGGAGAGCTTATAATAAGAACAAATAGTTAATAAAACATGCTAAAAAACACTTAAAAAAAGAGTTAAAAACATATTCAATCTGATAAGGAAACACTTAATAAGTGGATAGGCCTCAATCCGCGGAGTTTCGAAGAAATACTTTCCTTCTCACCAGAGAGTAGGAATTATCAAAATGCGGTAACGGATTTTGCATCCAAAAGTATTTGATGAAACTGCAAGTCAAAGATCTTACTTGATAACAAAAAGTGAAGCAGAGGGAATATGGTGAGGAAAAAAGTGATTTCACGTGAATGGATAGTCTGGTGAAAGGTAAAGTATCCAATGGCGGTAAAATTCAATTTTAACATGTTTTATTAACTATTTGCTCTTATATATATATATATATATATATATATATATATATATATATATATATATATATATATATATATATATATATTTATATATATATATATATAAATGCATATGTGTGTGCTCGTGTATCTTCGAATGTATATATTTACTCTGAGATAAAAACCTGATTGATAATTCATATATATTTATATACAAATCAACAAGTTTATTTAAATCAAAAGTTTCTCTTTCTATGCAAATATTACTGCCATATTCTGCTGATACATATTTAAAGGAATGTACATTTCACGTAAAAAAATGGGGTACCTATGCTGTGCTAGTTTTTTTACACCAATATAACTATCTTTTATAAAACTGTTTTAATCAGTAAATTTAAAAAAGAAAGAAAAATGTTGTTTTTTTTAAATGTCTGAAACTAGAAAGTTGAAACTGAGAAGAAAAAACAAACAAACAAACAAAAAAAAAACAAAAGCCAGAAAAACCTATTGATCGATGTAGAGAAAATAAAGGTAAAAAACGAAAATAAAACCGTCTCGTAATAATAGGTGATAGATCTCTTTCCATAGAAAGTAGACATGCTCACTGTAATATTGCACTTTGACCTTTGCCTAGGTTAGACGTACTGTTGGTCGGAGAGGTCTAATCTTATCAATTAGCTAAGGACGTTAAGCTTCACTAT
Source organism: Euprymna scolopes (assembly GCF_053919585.1). Lineage (NCBI taxonomy): Eukaryota > Metazoa > Mollusca > Cephalopoda > Sepiida > Sepiolidae > Euprymna > Euprymna scolopes. The sequence continues at coordinate 67,596,828 of NC_136511.1, forward strand.
GTAAAACCCACACAAACCTATTCATAACAGCTAATATTCTTTTTCCAACCCCCAGCTACAATCTAATAATAATTGGTTGAGATTCATTTGATTGTTGAAGATATAAAATATTTTATCAAAATGGCGGATTCAGCATTCAAATGACTGAAAGGCCGTAAAATAATTTTTTTTACCAAAATGGCGGATTCGGCAGTCAAAGGACTGATAGGCCGTAAAATAAAACAGTCAAACCAAACACCATGAACAAATATTTGAAAATATAAATGACATAAGCGTAAAAACTTGTATCAAAAATTAAATAACCTAAAAAGTGCTGATAAACAGTAAAACAAAACAAGCAAACCAAACACCATAGATAAATATTTGAAGATTAAAAAAAACTTGAACCATAAAATCAAAATGACCGGATTTAGCATTAAATTACCTGAGAAAGGTCGATATGCTATAAAATAAACTACCAAATCAAACCAAACGTTTCTGAATTCTATTTAGAGGATGAAGATGGTCTCATTTGTTATTTGTTTTTCTTCATCTCCATAAACAATTGGGACAGTTTCGTTTTTTTGATCATCGACGTTTGTATGAACAACTAATCTATTATCTATTATATCTATGAAAGTGAACGGTTGTGTGTGTGTACATTTTCCTACGCAATAACTCTGTCAATCTTAAGTCTACAGACTCGAAATTTGATATACAGGGTACTGAGATTTGAGAAAGTCTTTGTAATTAATTTTCGGCCTTGAAGTTTGGCTGTTACGGGATCAAAGTTCAAGGATTTGACCTTTGAAAACTCTACCCAACTCCTCCGCCACTTTTGGGTCTAAACATTTGGAATTTTAGATATAGGTTCCTTGGACATGGATCTAACTTAATAACTTGAGTTGAGCCAAAAACAATAAATGTTAAGGGTGATAATAGGGGTTAAAGTTAAAAAAAATTGACCGATTTTTTTTTGCTCAACATACACCTCCAAACTCCCTGGCAACGTGTTTAATAAAACCAAATTCTTCTTAAAAATAATTATCATTATTTTTATTTATAGTTATGTCTCGGAAGTAGAGTGAAAAACACATCTTATTTTTCTTTTATTAATATTATTTTTTTCCTTGTACACATTCTTGTGTATTATTCCATGGAATTATGCCTTTGGATTATTATCGACCATCTTCTTCCAATTACGGGATTTCCTTGGATTTTACTTGTACAAATGGAAATTCTTTTAACTTACTTGAAGTTTTACATTTGGATTTTACCGTCACTGGATTTTTTATCTTCCACCAGACTATCCATTCATGTGTAATCACCTTTTTCTTTACCATATTGCCTCTGCTAAACTTATTTTGCTTTCAAGTAAAGTCTTTGACTTACTTGTTGTTTCATCAAATACTTCTGCATGCAAAATCCGATCCCGCATTTTGCTAATTCCTACCCTCTGATGAGAAGGAGAGTTTTTCTTCGAAACTCCGCGGATTAAGGACTATCCATTTATCTAGTGTTTCCTTTTCGGATTAAATATGTTTTTTTAACTCATTTTAAAGTGTTTTTTAACATATTTTATTAACTCTTTGCTCATATATATATATATATATATATATATATATATATATATATATATACATACACACATATACCTATATAGAGACATATACATACACACACATATATATATACACACAACCATATATACACATACATACATACATACACACATGATGATTGCAACATCTTGTCAGACGAGTGCCACTCCCTCAGACATTAAAAATTCATGAGCCCAAATGTCTGAGGGAGTATCTATAAAAACATGATGTTACAGAGTCTTAGCTTTTTACGACAGCTAAGTCTCTTTCTCGGTTCAAAATGTTGAGATCCAGCAACAAGCAAGAGCAAGATAGCCAGCAACAAATTAAACTGCAAACCAGCTTAATGCGGGTACTGGTCTTCCGCTTTATGTTTTTTTTTAATTGGAGATTTGCTTCTCCTAGAAAAGTTGCCTTCACCACGGCTTACGGGAGCCCTCTCTACCCCAATACACATATACACACAGAGAAATATACACGGTGCTAGTTGGCCGTTGACCCAGAAAAAGAGTTCATTCGCCCTTTGGAAGGTCTTGTTTTTAATCCTTCAGGGAGACTAGCCGCCCTCCTCACAAAACAAGTCTGTTGGGGAAACCAGTTTAGTCGCCGGTGACCCGACTATGAGGCAGGTAGTACTGGGTTACATGGTACCAGTAGCATATGACATGACCTGACATATATACACACATACATATATATATACACACACTCATACATATATATATACATAAATACATATATATACATATATATACATATATATACATATATATATAATTTAAAGGAGATTAGAACAATAGTCTAAAAAGCTGAGTGTATTTCAATGTAACAGTGAAATTACTAGTTTAATTAAAATACAGGAAAGAGAAAGCGCTCGTTGTAATTTAGATATATAATAAGCTCGATAGGTAAATATCCTAGAGCTAATTCAATATTAAGTAATGTGATTGATAAGTTAAAATTTAAAAATCAAATTATAATTAAATTAAAAATCCGTTTCATAAGAAGGAACAACAACAAAATCAATTATCTGTACGATAGTTTCGGAAAACAGTGCTTTTTATTGTGGTAGACATCAGTTTACGGACAATAATTATTACATGTGGTTTTTTTAATAAGCAAGGTCTCCTCGTCAGCAAATTTTGAAGATTTTTTATTAAATTTAAAAGACACCATAAATAAACCTAGCATAAAAATTAAGGTAGATGTATCTGAAAAAATATAAATAAAAGGTCTGGATTTAAAATTGATAAGAAAATTAATGTGGGTTAGAGATAGAAAAGAAATAGAGTAAAATATAGATTTGAATTTAAATTATAAATTTGCTTTAAGTACAACATTACAAATATATACATGCATATATATGAAAAAATAGACACATACACACGTATACATAGATATACAGGTATATACATAAAAATATAGGTAAAAAAATTTACCTTTTAATTTTTCGCCTTTTGAAATCAGGAACTATGGTTAAAATACTCATATATATGTTTGCTATAGCTTTTCATCTTATTGAATGATGAATTTTATAAAGGGGGGACGTCCGTGCAATAAATTATTTCCGTTAGCGTACTTTTGATTTAAAGACGCCACGGTTTATATTTCGAATGTTTTTTTTTTTACATGGGTGTCACCACTTATCAAGGCCCAGAGGCCACTCGAGGATAAGGGTTAATAGGTATACATTAGTCATTGTGATTTTAGCATAGTAAACAGTGGGAATTTTGTAACTTGGATTACTTAGGGGGACGATTCAATTAGAACTTGTTCACATTGGACTTGTCCTTTTTTTCATAGGTATCAACACATTATCGAGGCCAAGAGGCCACTACAGGATAAGGGTTAAAGAGTGTACAGTAGAAATTGGACAATATAATAATCATTAGTAATGAAAATTTGGTAAATTTGATAACTTATATGGAACGGCTCATCAAGAACTTATTTACGTTAGATTGAAGACAACCATATTGTAGTTAGCCGGAAAGCAGGAAAACGGAAGACAATTCCACAGGCGTGCAGTTCAAATAAAAAAGCTTTGTTCATGGAATCTACGTTTAGGTTTAGGCACAGATAAAGAGTGGGGGGAATTATTGATAGTGTTTACAGCTAGACGAGTGTTTCTTGTGAAAGTTTTGCGAGGGGGGACCATAGATTGAAGCTCAGTCGAACACTTTCCATGAAAATAACGATACATCAGAGACAAACTCGCAACATCTCTTCTGTGAGATAGAGGTTGCAAGGAAGAGAAAAAGACATCTCCTACGAGGCTACGAAGTCTATTTTGAACTCTATCAAGGCAGGACAAGTCCTTTCTAGCAGCTCCTGCCCAGATATGGCTACAGTATTCCATCCTTGGACGTACCTGGCTCTTATATAGATAGAGAATTGCATCAGCAGTGAGATATCTACTGGATCGATAGAAAGATCCCACTATTTTTCCAGCAGCCTTGGCAAAAGATTTGATGTACGTGTTCCATTTAAGATCAGAAGTAATGGTCAAGCCCAGAAGCTTGTCAAAACTTGAGGCCTCCTGAAGACGAGAGCCATCCATTTCAATTGATGCCAGATGGGGATCAGAATGTTGATGATGTAAAGAGAGAAGCTTGGTTTTAGATGCATTAAAAGTAACCAGCCACTCCTTTCGCCATTGTACTACATGCTCAAGATCAGAGGAGAGAGAATTGGAGAGAACTTGGTCGTTTACTGTCTTAGATGTGCTACCATAAATGGTAGTGTCGTCAGCATAAATGTCTACAAATGATGTAAGGATGTGATTTGGAAGATCATTAATGTAGATCAGGAAAAGAGTTGGGCCCAGGATGGACCCCTGAGGGACACCAGCATTAATACTGTGGGCTTCTGATTTTTGCCCCTCAACTACTACTCTTATGAACCTATCAGAAAGAAATGATTTAATAATTGAGAAGACATTTCCAGCTATACCATAGCAAGAGATCTTATGAAGTAAACCTTTATGCCATACCCTATCAAAGGCCTTAGATATGTCAAGAGCAATTGCCCTAGAGAGGTTGCCTCCGTCGAGAGATTTGCTAATCCTATGAGATATAACTGTAAGTACATCTGCTGTAGATCTAGCAGAACGGAAACCATATTGAGTGTCACTAAGAAGGTTATTTTTGTTGAGATGGTTGATTACTTCTGTATTTAACACAGATTCCAGCAACTTACTCATGGCGCACAGGAGACTTATTGGCCTGTACTGAGAGGGGGATGAGCGATCACCTGAATTCTTAAATACAGGGCATACTGATGAAATTTTCCAGGGAGACGGGAAGCTATTCTACTTAAGACAACGTTTAAATAGTTTTGTAAGTATGGGCGCTACTTCAGGTTGAAGTTTTTTGAGTACTATAATTGGAATACCGTCCGGGCAAGTTGCTTTACTGGAATCAAGATTTTTGATTATGTTGTTTGTGTAATTATATAATGTAAGGGGGATAATTAGTCATATTTTCTTTTTTTGAAGGACGCAAGGGGTATAATTAGTCTAATTTAATTTATTAAAAAAAATTGTAATCTATTTTTACTAATAAGTAATTTTTAATGATTTAAGGTGGTTTATATTTATTATATTTAAACCAACGTTTATGACTGCATGTGAATATTAGTTCCTGTCTTGAATTTAATAGTGTGGTTTCATTTTTTATATCTTCGTATTTTAAAAATTTTTAGGGTCTATTTTGTACATATTGCACAGAATTTATCTCCTGGTTTGCAAGACTCAATTACTCGCCATTTTAAGTTGAAAGAAATATTGCTATTTTTTAGTTACCAAATATAGTTGGATAGAGTAGTTTGGTTTGACAGAGAGTTATTTTTAAAAGCATGTTTGGTCGTTGAAATTCTATGTTTTATTAGGCCAAATGTGGAACCAAAATAGATTGCCTCTTGCTTATTGTGATTATTTTCCGTTAGGTCTGGTGCTGGATTATTATATGGTGGGTTGGTTTGTAATTGATCGGTAGATTGGTTTAAGTTGGTGTCATTATTTAATCTGGTAGTTATCTGGAGTTATGGCTGTTAATAGATTCATGTAGATTTGGGGTTTTTGATCCTATGCAGCTATAGATAACATTTTTAATTTTACATGAGCATTGTAGGGGACATTCATTTTTTCTTCTACAGTTACAGTCGGATATATTTTGTATAGTTGTATTTTGTAGCTTATTAATTTTCTTATTATTAGAGCTAATTATTTTTTGATGAAGGTTAGGCATAGTAGAGTAAGAGACCTTGATTGTGTTCTTATTGAAAATTTTATTATATCTATGTGGGCTTTAAAGTTCTTATCTAATATTTTAAAAAATTCTCTGGCTATGTTTGTCTTTAGGTTTTTGGAATATGGAGGGTTGAACCATAGGTCTCTTTATGTCTATTCTGATGTTTACGGGTTTTGGTTTGTTGTTTATTTGTATTATTATCTAATATTAGTGGTTTGGTTTTATCTTTTTTTGTCTCTTGGTTATTTTTCTTAACTCGCATACGGGAAGACATGGCCATATTATATGTTATTACGCTCTTAATAGGTTTATTTTCAATGCAGTTTATGTTTCTATCATTTTTATTTATAAATTTAATTTGCGAATTGTATCCCGAGTTTTTTAGGGCTTCATTGTAATATTTTTCATTTTTGATAAATATGGATTTAGTAGAAGACAGTCTAGAAATTCTTAAAGCGATATTGGGAACTATTGATTTTAATATTGATTTAGGGTGGTTTGATTCATCGTGGACATATAGTAGGGATTGGTTAGGTTTATGATAGGGTTCAAAGGTAGAATTCTCAAGATTTAAGGTTATGTCTAAGAAATGAACAATTTTTTTATTAGACTCGATTTTTATACTAAGTCCATAATTTTTACATAATTTTTGTA
>NC_136511.1:67608308-67675808 GCF_053919585.1 Euprymna scolopes
ATATATATATCTTAAAAATTGTCAAACTGTGGAATGTTCGTGCGTCTTTGAATCTTATATATATATATATATATATATATATATATATATATATATATATATATATATATATATATATATATACTAGACTACATGTGACCCGTTGGGTCAGTATGTTATATTAGCTATGAAATTCATGTATGAGCGTGACACTTGTGACGTAAAGAAAATAGTTATTTTTTGACATAAGAGAAACATTTCTATGAAAGTATATTAAAATGAAAAAAGAATATAGATACATTTCTATGATTCGTTCTGTTTATTATAATTTATTATTTTTGAAAAAAAAATGACAGTTACTGAATTATAATTGGTTGGCCATACTTATAGGTAAATGTGCACTGAACAGATACCATAATACTTATTATAGTTAAATTCAAATTCTGATATATCTGCTTTTTTTTTACATCGTTCATTTCTGTATCACGTTTAAGTTATTTTAAACCCCACTCATCTCATGTTGCATAATAATTTCGAAATAATAACGTTAATATTTCAGCGTTCCAATTGTTCTTTTGTTTTTTGTTTTTTCGTGTTTAAATTATCCAAATAAACAATTCTTAATACTGTCTGCTTTTTGTTTTTACATATTTGCATTTCTGTATTACGTTTAAGTTATTTAAAACCCCACTCTTCCCATGTTAAATAATACTTTCGAAATAATAACGTTAACATTTCAGTGCGCAGCTCATGAGCGCATGCGCAACCGGATGTCGTAAACCGGAAAGTGGGTTACATGCATCGTTACAAGGTCATTTGAGTTTTATAATAATATAGATAATACAAGATTCAAAGACGCACAAATATTCCATATATATATATATATATATATGCATATATATATATACATATATATATATATATATATATATATATATATATATATATATATATATATATATATATATATTGCTCTTTGTATAAACAAATCGCGCGGAGGCATTTGGACGATGTCAAAACCTAACATCGTAAAATTCATTATCCATTAACCATAAGCCGTATAGCGTAATGGTGAGATGCCTTGACTCTCGTTTGATCAGTCAGGTTTCGATCTTGGCTTGAGGCAGTTGCCTGTCCAGCCGCACTAAAGGGTTGCAAAACAGAACTGTATGTGGATGACTATATATATATATAACTAATTAATTTACTCACATAAAGGAGCCTACTCGTGACCAGACACACACACACACACACGCATAAGCCTGAAGAGTCCTAGAGTGGATGAAATGCGGAATATTCAGCGTAGCTTAATCGCCATATGTATTTTATAACTTACTATATATATATATATATATATATATATATATATATTAATATATATATATATATAAATATATATATATTAATATATTTTATTTTTATTTAATATATATATATTAATATATTTTATGTAGTATGTTGAAGTCAGTATGTAACGAGTCTGTGAGCAGAAAAAATCTTACATTTTTATATTTGTATTCCAGGCCTTAAAATGGAAGATCAAGCAGAACACTACCGACATCTGATGCTTTTTTACTACAGGAAAGAAAAGAAAGCAACCGAAACCTGCACAAAAATGTGTATGGGGAGAATGCTGTTACAGAACGAGTGTGCCAGAAATTGTTTGCTCGATTTCGAAAAGGAAATTTTTCAATGAGAGATGCTCCTCGTTCTGGCCGGCCAAAGATTATCAACAGTGACCAAGTGAAAGCCGTAGTTGAACAAGATTGCCATTTGACAACCAGACAAATTGAAGACATTCTCAAGATTTCCAAATCGAGCGTGGAAATTGAATTGCATAAACTCGGTTTGGGTTCTTCCTTCCTAAAAAAAAATAAAACTTTTAGCCAATCCAATATAATGTATTCATTAACAAAAAAAATAAAAAAAACATATACATTTTTTTGTATAGAAAACAAATTCAGATTCTGTTTCGTTTTATTACAGCTCTTCAATGCAGCTAGACTGGCAAATATAAAATGAATCGAGGTTTGAAACAACCTAGGTAACAGTCGGCGCATCTAATCGTTTGGCTGCTGCTGCTAAGATGGGTATGTAAATTAACAATGTTCAAACATTGTCCAAACGCAAAAAAGCATCGCTTAATACGGAAGAGGTAACGAAAACAAGACCGATAGTCATTAGTCACGTGCTCTCGTGTAATGAATGAATGCGTGAATGTAGGATTGGCATGAAACTAAAATGACCGAAAAATGGTCTGAAATAAATTAAATAAATAAAAAGTAAATGACTTAGAATCACTTTAATGCACTTAAGGATGAATTTAATGACCTTAAGAATGACTTGAATGCTTAAAAAAATAACTGCAATCCTTCACAAATAAGTTGAATTATCTGGAGAATGACCTGAATGGCTTTGAGACTGACTGATTGTAAAGTGGGTGATCATTTTATATTAAATTAATACAGAAAAGCGATACCCCACTTTATACCACAATAAGTACAGCATGTAGTAAGAACAGATGGTATTTATTTGCTCCCCCACCGAGCAAATTAGGCACAAGGCCGATTTTTAATGTGAGGAGTGAAGGGAGGGGGAAGGGAAAAAGAGGACCAGCTCCCGAGAGGTGGGAAATGAGAGCTGGTTAATGGTCAGGCATGTGGGGTTTCCCCCACATCTGGTCTTTGCTAGTCATAGCTAGTCCTAGCTAGTCATAGCTTGCAGCATCTGCCGGAACAGATGGTATTTATTTGCTCCCCCACCGAGCAAATAAGGCACAAGGCCGCTTTTTAATGTCAGGAGTGAAGGGAGGGGGAAGGGAAAAAGGGGACCAGCTCCCGAGAGGTGGGAAATGGGAGCTGGTTAATGGTCAGGCATGTGGGGTTGCCCCCACATCTGGTCATAGCTAGTCATAGCTTGCAGTATCTGCCGGCACAGATGGTATTTATTTGCTCCCCCACCGAGCAAATTAGGCACAAGGCCAATTTTTAATGTGAGGAGTGAAGGGAGGGGGAAGGGAAAAAGGGGACCAGCTCCCTAGAGGTGGGAAATGGGAGCTGGTTAAAGGTCAGGCATGTGGGGTTGCCCCCACATCTGGTCTTTGCTAGTCATAGCTAGTCATAGCTTGCAGTATCTGCCGGAACAGATGGTATTTATTTGCTCCCCCACTGAGCAAATTAGGCACAAGGCCGATTTTTAAAGTGAGGAGTGAAGGGGAAATGGGGACCAACTCCCCGGGGAGTAAGGGAGCTGGATAGTGACAATTGGTATGAAGGGTTGCCCCTACATTGACCAAGGTCTTATCTGTGGGGTTGCCCCCACATAGGGTCTTTGCTTGCAGTGTCTGCCGGAACAGATGGTATTTATTTGCTCCCCCACTGAGCAAATTAGGCACAAGGCCGTTTTTAATGTGAGGTAAAAACCAGCTCCCCTAAAAGGGGTCACTCTGGTTACCAAAAATAATAATTGTCCCAGTATAGAGGGCTTCCCCTCCATTGACTGGTACAAACTATCTTAAGTGCAGCATCTGCCGGAACAGATACTACACTTTGATCTTGGCCAAAAGACCAAGAACAGGGTATTTATTTGCTCCCCAACCGAGCAAATTAGACAGAAGGCCGATTTTTAATGTGAGGAGTGAAGGGGAAATGGGGACCAACTCCACGGGGATTAGGGGAGCTGGATAGTGACAATTGATATGAAGGGTTAATATTTATTTACTCCCTTACCGAGCAAATAAGGCACAAGGCCGATTTTTAATGTGAGGAGTGAAGGGAAAATGGGGACCAACTCCCCGAGGAGTAGGGGAGCTGGATAGTGACAATTGGTATGAAGGATTGCCCCTACATTGACCAAGGTCTTATATGTGGGGTTGCCCCCACATATGGTCTTTGCTTGCAGTATCTGCCAGAACAGTTACTACATATTGATGTTGGCCAAAAGGCAAAGACAAGCTTAAAAGCTAAGAACAGCATCTATTAACAACAGACTTCTTATCTTAACCAAAAAGGCTAAGCATAAAAGTGTTACGGACAGACCGACAGATCGACCGACAGACCGACTGACCGACTGACCGACCGACGGAGTGACTTATAGACTCGCTTGCACGCGACTAAAATGGAAGAAAGAGCAATTTGTGTTGTTTTTTTTTTTAACTAATTAAAATCTATTAATATCCATTATTCTTGAGCGACTCTTTTCCAGAAAGAAAACTGCCTTAATTTTTTCATATGTAAAGCAGGATAATATAAAGTCTTTTCTACAATTTTTAGTAGAATTTTAAATTTAAATTTTCAAAAAAAAAACAACATTCACCGCCATTTTTGTTTCGATGTATATTTGTATTTGCATCTCTATATTTATACATCCTTTATTATCCTTCTTACTATTCTCATAGGATTTCCAATTCCATGGTCTAACACCTAACTCTAATCTACTCAAACAAAAAAAAATAAATAAATAAAAAATAAAAAAATAAATTAAAAAAAATAAATAAAAATAAAATAAATTAAAATAAATATTATAAATCTTAATTAATAACTAGTAAAATGAATAATTTACACATAATTAAATGGTGGAATTTAACACCTTTTATAACTCATTATAATGATGATACTAATATTTAGCTAGACGCTCGTCTGTGTATATTTATTGTGTACATACGTTTATATGTAGATGTTGAATATATTTTAAAAAGTTTTTTCGACCGATTAATTTGTTTGTAAATACGAACAATAGTGTTTAGGCCTGAATGCTTTACGATAGGTGAGTTACTATCACATAATAACAAATGTCAATTATCGTCATTCAAGCATTTTTTTTCTTTTTATGGATCGATTCTTCACTAATAAGAAAAGTATTTATTTTCCTTTCAGAGACTGAAATATAATGTTTTTCGTAACAATAATCAGAATAATATAATCTAACCAATAATACCTGTTATTAACAGATTCAAGATGAAAAATAAAACAAATTTAAAATTCGGAGTTTCAGCCCAACATCCAGATCCATGACAGTTATTTTTTTGTTTGTTTTATCTAAATTCCTCATACTCGCCTCAATACAATATATTTTGTTCAGTTTCGGCTGATTATTTGAAGCATATTTGTAATCACAAATAAAGAAGAGGAGTTTTGTAGGCAAATATATTTTCATTTAATAATCGGTAAAATTTTTGTGCGAATTAGATAATTACTTCATTTTTGATAGATTTATAAAGAGTGATAACCTTCTCCTTCTGTTTTGACTTTGCCTAATATATATATATATATATATATATATATATATATATATATATATATATATATATATATATATTATTAAGCTGAACGTGTGTGTGTGTGTGTCTGGTCACGAATAAGCTCCTATATGGTTGACTATTTAAAAAAAAACTGATTACATATAATGATAGAAGAAGTATCGAGGATCAGGAATGGGTTTGTTTGATCTGCAGAACGGTGGTTCATAAAAATTGTGGGGTCTGCGGTCGCGCCTGGCCCTCAAAGAATGGAAATAACAAATGAAAAAAAAAACGTTTACAAGGTTTTTGATATGGATGTACACAAGAATACTTTGGTAATATGTTTCAAATATTAATATTAAATAGGGATAGTATAATGTACTCCATGGAAATATAGCACAAACTTTAACAAAGACTTTTCACATCTATTTGCGTAAGTATACTTTGATAATTATGTTTCAGTTTGAAGAAGTATGGTATAATAAAATTATTGGGTGTTCGTTCGCGCCGTACCTCTATAGACTGTAAATATGTCACAAAGTTTAACAAGGTCTTTTTAAAAGGCGTGAGGGTGCAATATACCACCTTAACTTTAATCTTAATTCACGTTAGCTTTTATTTATTTTTTTGAGTTTAATCATATTGTGTCGAATAAATTCGCCTCATAAATTCAATTTCTTATTAAAGCGAAAGCCTCTCCCAAAAAATAGTCAGAACTTTAGACAATTCTCGACACAAATTTTGCAGAACCCTGTTTTTTCTTTCTCCACTTGCACGTGACACTCTTTCGAAAACAGATAAATAGATAAATAATAAAAAAAATATAAACGTTACTTGTTATCGTATCAAAAGAAGGAAAATATCCTGCTCACGTGACTACGTGTCTTTTTAAAAGCATTTATATAACCTTTTTATTTTTATTTATATATCTGTTTAAGCTTTTTTGTCAGTGTACTAGAAATAATTCAGTTGATTACAACCCTTTCTGTGTGTTCTTTCCACTACAATAGTACAACCCTGAATCCGACGGCGCAATACAACACCGTTCAATACTGTAAAACTGAAACGAAGCTGTTCTGCTTGAAAAGGGCGCCATTTTCTTCTTATTCATATTTATATAGATTTTTTTACTTCATAAAACTGAAGTAATTACGTGTTTACTTTTTTAATATCCTATTTTGCTGTTTCCGAGTATTTTACTAAAGTAAGTAAAGCTTCATTATTTTTCAAAACTGTTTTGTTTCTTTGTTTTTCGATATTTAATCGATATTATTTAGTAAGAGTGTTTAACAGAAAAGCCAACAAACGACTACCCGAAAAATAAATATACAAGAAATAAATGTTACCATAGTCAATAAAAGTTCAGTTCATGTCTTTTTTGTTTTGAAATAGTTTTTAATGCTCTTTACTTGAAATAATTTCAGCGAACCGAAATTAAAACGAAATTTGAGGCAATAACTACTTAAATGAATTTTTATATAAACTACACATGCCATAATCGAATATGTCTCAAGCAAAAAATAACGGAAAAACTTAAAATATGTTTATAAATATTCGTTATGTTGATGGAACTCTCTTAAATTGTTAACACAGAATGCTTAGGTGCCCGTGCTTCAAACTGAAAAATGGGCTCTCCATTTAAAAGTCGCTGCCATTTTGATTTTTTTTAAAAACCGGTTCGTGAAGTAAAACAAAATTTTTTATTACAAACTACTTAAAAATACAAACCGATGAACTTTTCTACCATAAAAGTAAGTTTTATTGACTATGGTAACATTTATTTCTTGTATATATATATATATATATATATATATATATATATATATATATATATATATATATAAATATATATATATATAATTTAAAGGAGATTAGAACAATAGTCTAAAGAGCTGAGCGTATTTTAATGTAACAGGGAAACAACTAGTTTAATAAAAATACAGGAAAGAGAAAGTGCTCGTTGTAATTTAGATATATAATAAGCTCGATAGTTAAATGTCCTTGAGCTAATTCAATATTAAGTAATGTGATTGATAATTTAAAATTTAAGAATCAAATTATAATTAAATTAAAAATCCGTTTCATAAGAAGGAACAACAACAAAATAAATTATCTGTACGATCGTTTCGGAAAACAATGCTTTTTATTGTGGTATACATCAAGTTGCGTACAATAATTACGTATAGTTTTTTAATAAGCAAGGTATCCTCGTCAGCAAATTTTGAAGGGGTTTTATTGAATTTAAAAGACACCATAAATAAACCTAGCATTAAAAGTAAGGCAGATGTATCTGAAAAAATTGAAATAAAAGGTCTGGATTTAAAATTTATAAGCAAATTAATATGGGTTAGAGATATAAAATAAATAGAGTAAAATATAGATTTGAATTTACATTATAAGTTTGCTTTAAAATATATAGAGATATTTACCTTTTAATTTTTCGCTTTTTGAAATCAGAGACTATGGTTAAAATAGTCATTTAGATGCTTGCTATAGCTTTTTATCTTATTGAATGATGAATTTTAAAAGGGGGGGACGCCCGTGCAATAAATTATTTCCGTTAGCGTATTTTTGATTTAAAGACGCTACGGTTTATATTTAGAATGTTGCTTGTGAATTTCTAGACAGTCTTCTACTAAATCCATATTTACCAAAAATGAAAAATATTATAATGAGGCCCTTAAAAATCTGGATATAATTCACAAATTAAATTCATAAATAAAAATGATAGAAACATAAACTGCATTGATAATAAACCTATTGAGAGCGTAATAACATATAATATGGCAATGTCTTTCCGTATGCGAGTTAAGAAAAATAACCAAGAGACAAAAAAAAGATAAAACCAAACCACAAATATTAGATAATAATACAAATAAATACCAAACCAAAACCGGTAAACGTAAGAATAGACATAAGGAGATCCGACGTTTCAACCCCCCCGATCCCAAAAACCTAGAGACAAACATAGCCAGAGAATTTTTTAAAATATTAGATAACTTTAAAGCCCCCCCATAGATATAATAAAATTTTCAATAAGAACACAATTAAAGTCTCTTACTCTACTATGCCTAACCTTCATCAGAAAATAATTGGCTCTAATAATAAGAAAATTAATAAACTACAAAATACAACTATACAAAATACATCGGACTGTAACTGTAGAAGAAAAAATAAATGTCTCCTACAATGCCCATGTAAAATTAAAAATGTTATCTATAGCTGCACAGTATCAAAAACTCCAAATCTACATGAACCTATTAACAGCCATAACTCAACTACCAGATTAAATAATAACACCAACTTAAACCAATCTACCGATCAATTACAAACCACCCCACCATATAATAATCCAGAACCAGACCTAACGGAAAATAATCACAATAAGCAAGAGGCAATATATTTTGGTTCCACATTTGGCCTAATAAAACATAGAATTTCAACGCACAAACATGCTTTTAAAAATAACTCTCTGTCAAACCAAACTACTCTATCCAACTATATCTGGCAACTAAAAAACAGCAATATTTCTTTCAACTTAAAATGGCGAATAATTGAGACTTGCAAATCATATAAACCAGGAGATAAATTTTGTGCACTATGTACAAAAGAGACCCTACAAATTTTAAAATATAAAGATATAAAAAATACAACCACACTATTAAATTCAAGACAGGAGCTTATATTTACATGCAGTCATAAACGTTGGTTTAAATTTAATAAATATAAACCACCTTAAATCATTACAAATTACTTATTAGTAAAAATAGATTACAATTTTTTTAATAAAGTTAGACTAATAATCTCCCTTACACACTTCAAATAAATAAAGTAAAGAAAACATGACAATTATCTCCCCTTACAACATGTAATTGCACAAGCAACATTCTAAATATAAACCGTAGCGTCTTTAAATCAAAAATACGCAAACGGAAATAATTTATTGCACGGGCGTCCCCCCCCTTTTAAAATTCATCATTCAATAAGATAAAAAGCTATAGCAAACATCTAAATGATTATTTTAACCATAGTTCCTGATTTCAAAAAGCGAAAAATTAAAAGGTAAATATCTCTATATATTTTAAATCAAACTTATAATGTAAATTCAAATCTATATTTTACTCTATTTCTTTTCTATCTCTAACCCATATTAATTTTCTTATAAATTTTAAATCCAGACCTTTTATTTCAATTTTTTCATATTCATCTGCCTTACTTTTAATGCTAGGTTTATTTATGGTGTCTTTTAAATTCAATAAAAACCCTTCAAAATTTGCTGACGAGGAGACCTTGCTTATTAAAAAACTATACGTAATTATTGTACGTAACTTGATGTATACCACACTAAAAAGCACTGTTTTCCGAAACGATCGTACAGATAATTGATTTTGTTGTTGTTCCTTCTTATAGAACGGATTTTAATTTAATTATAATTTGATTTTTAAATTTTAAATTAT
Source organism: Euprymna scolopes (assembly GCF_053919585.1). Taxonomy (NCBI): domain Eukaryota; kingdom Metazoa; phylum Mollusca; class Cephalopoda; order Sepiida; family Sepiolidae; genus Euprymna; species Euprymna scolopes. The sequence continues at coordinate 67,617,984 of NC_136511.1, forward strand.
CAATCACATTACTTAATATATATATATGTATATATATATATATATATATATATATATATATATATATATATATATATATATATAAATAAATATATAACATTTTCTCTTTGTAAGGAAACATCATTTTGTTGGTCATTTTTGGCTACGAATGGAAACAAAGTTGATATAAAAAATATATTTTCACGAAAATTATCTTTACTTTCATCATGTTTTGCTTAGGGTAAACTTTTTGAGTATCAAAACCTATCTCTTTACAGCCCCCTCCTTTTCATAACCTATCATACTTTCATCAATCACAGTCCATCTTCTGTAGGCTGCTTTTGAATGTATATATATATATATGTATGTATATATATATATATATATGATTGTATGTGTGAAAATCAAACTTTCTGGTGTGTATATATATATATGTCTAATCCAGCTTATATAGAAATCTATAACTACATATATATATATATATATATATATATATATATATATATATATATATATATATATATATCTGATTGTATATGTGCAAATCAAAATTTCTTAGATATATATATATGTCTATATATATATATATCCAAGAAATTTTGATTTGAACACATACAATCAGATATATATATACATATATATATATATATGTATATATGCAGTTATACATTTCTATATAAGCTCTAATAGCATTTGTTTAGCTTTGCGTTATCCCGATAAGTCTCATCTAAAGGAATTGATATTATTCTATTCTTTTTAATCTCCCATGTTTTTTTTTGGGGGGGGGCCTCGAGAGAGGGGCGGTAGACTTGTAAATTCACACTTGTCTGTTCGTCCGTGCGCATGTCCGCCCTTTTCTCAATAACTTCGCTGTGGAATTTTATGAAATTTTGCACAAACATTAAACATGATATGAGTAAAAAACAAGTAACAGAACAGATTTTCCGGGAAATCTCCGGTTTCCCCCCTCCCTCCTGGGCTTTCTTTTCGGGTTGACACTTTGTGCTTATTAAAAAAAAAAATGATACTTTAGGTTTTTATAAAACTTTCTGAAAAGTTTTAACTCACTGATTTCTATAAATTCTATATCTTTTTTAGGGCTAATATAACCACTACTTTTTTGGAATTATTTTACCATTTTTGTCCAAAAGTTTCTATGTATGTCTATTTCGCAGTTTTGCATGGTGCTAAACTCATATTTAAATATGGTAAGGCCTTGAATACTTTTGGTGTTAAATGTTGACGGGGGGGGGCAAATGATGTACTTAGTTATGTTTTATTTTGTATGATGCAGAACTTAAATTTACGGCCTAAAACTGCAGTTTTTCATTTTCACGAGGATTTGACGTCACCTGGTGACTTTTGGCGCTATATGGTGGTGTAGTGGGGGGGATGCTTAACTTTGTCATGTTGTATGCCTCGTTCACTGTACACTGACAGGGGAGCATGCCTGCTTCATTTGTTTTAATTGAAAGAGGTTTCAAAGATTCAGTACGTTGATACTGTCCATGGTGCATGTTTTTTTCCTCTTCCAACATTCATCCAAAATTCCGAGCTTCGTTATAATTCAGCGCAGCGCGTTGTGATTGGCTGATCGGCGTGTTACGTCAAACAGCAGCAAAAACGGAGCTGTTGCTCGGCAAAAGCTACTGACGTCATATTCTGGTCAAAGCCGAGCAAACGCATAGATACGTTGTACCCAAATATTTTATGATACTCATTTTACGAATAAATTTATTTTAAAAATGAATTATATACGATACGTTTAAAGTAAATGGACATAATTAAAACGGTTCACTTATAGTCTGCAGTCATTTATTATTGTGAAAATATGTATGCACATATACACCTTACATCATAAAAATTTGTGAAAGTATAATCGCTGTCATGTGACCAGTGAATTATGGGCGGTGATAGTCCCTCCTATAATAAAATGGCAACATCCTTACACAGGAAACCACCTAATTTATTAAATGAAAAGAATTAGAACGCTATAATTGAAAAGAAAGTTATTAAACACACATGTATACGATGAAAATGCTGTACTAAAATGCTGAAGCAATCGGTCTAGTAGTTTGTAGGTTACAGGTAAGTAACAAACATACATTTCCACACACACACACACACACACACACACACACACACACACACACACACATATATATATATATATACTTATGTATATACGTCTATATATATGTGTGAGTGTATATGTCTCTCTCTCTATATATATATACATATGTATATATATATATATATGGCCCCAGCCATGTATGTATATATATATATATATATATATATATATATATATATATATATATATATATATATATATATATATATATATATATATATGGCTGGGGTCATAGGAAGATTTATAATAGACAATCAAACTGGGTATAAATCAGCCCTTGCTGTGTCACACTTTATGACAAAATGTTCTCTATGTGTTTTGCTTATTCGACATTATGTAGAGGTTAAATGTTAATTAATTTTTGTCTAGAGGTTGGATATCAGGCTAAATAGTCAAATGAAACTTTGCAAATGTGTTCGAATCCTTCAACTGGCAGTAATTAGCATTTCCTTTACTAGAGATTGTCCAAGCAGGAAACACTAGTAATATTAGGTTAATGCAAAATAATGTCGTTTTTTTACATTCAACTATATATATATATATATATATATATATATATATATATATATATATATATATATATACGATTTTATTTTTCTTGTTGGTTTGTTATTGGTTGTTTTTGTTTTACGACATATCAACCCGTTTCAGGTTATTTCATGCCGAAACCAGTGATTTTGAAGAACAATTTTTTAATAGAATATATATATATATTTTTTTTTTCAAGTTGATTTCTATTTAACCCATAGTTGGGACCCTAACCGATACAGCCATCTCCAAGTCAGAGTGGACCTGGGAGCAATGACAATTAAGGGTGGCTCCACACTCCCCAAAGCCCACAAGCTGGGGCCTCACCAATGGATATAATTTAAGGTCATATCCAGGACCCTTATTTTTGCACCAACCTAATAATAATGACCTATTTAATAAAAAAAATATCGTTTTCGCCCTCTTTAAAAACAAGGATACGGCATCTAGAATTTCTGGGAAACGAGGCATGAAATGATGTTCTAACCTTTGCTGTTATCGATATAAATAAAACAGTAGTTGTGTATGCGTGTGTGCGTCTCTTTGTGTGCCAATATTGAACCGAAACGCGCTTAAACTACTGGTCACATAACTGTTCAATTGACCCTTTCACTGTTGAGGTCCCTAAATGCCAAAAAGTTTTATACTCTTAAAGATTCTTTCCTCAAACAGCTAGACTTTTGAATTTCTCGTCCTGCTGCCTGCTTACCTGACCGTACTCATATGCAGGTTTTTATGCAACGTAAATAAACATCGTGTTTATCTTTCCCAAGCCTGGTCTCAAATTGTAGACCTTTGCGTCTCATAAGAGTAGTAGTCGATGGACAAAAATCAGAGGCCTGCAGTATTAATGCTGGAGTTCCTCAAGGATCAATCCTGGGCCCAACTCTCTTCTTGATCTACATCAATGATCTCCATCAACACATACTTAAATCATTCTTTGATATCTATGCTGATGACACGACCATCTACGGCAACACATCAAAGGCTGTAAATGACAAAATTCTCTCTGATTCTCTCTCCTCTGATCTCGAGCGCGTGGTTCAGTGGGGGAAGTCGTGGCTGGTTACCTTTAATGCATCTAAAACCAAACTCCTATCTTTACATCATCAACGCTCTGATCCCGATCTGGCATCAATTGAAATGGATGGCTCTCTTCTGGGAGAAGCCCCATGTTTTGACTAGCTTCTGAGTTTGTCCTTTACTCCTGATCTGAAATGGAACACGTACATCAAGTCTGTTGCCAAGTCGCTGGAAAGATGGTGGCATCCTTCAACCACTCCAGAAGATATCTCACTACTGATGCAATTCTCTATCTATATAAAAGCCAAGTACGTCCAAAGATGGAACACTGCTGTCATATCTGGGCTGGAGCTGCTAAAAACAGCCTATCCCGCCTTGACAGAGTACAAAATAGACTTTGTGGCTTAGTGGGGGATGCCCTTTTCTCTACTCTGCAACATCTCTCCCACAGAAGAGACGTTGCGAGACTATTCTTGTTTTATCGTTATTTCTATGGCAATCTTTGCCCCCCCCTCGCCAATCTTTCACGAAAAACACACGTCTAGCTGAATCCACTGTGAAAAATTTCCCCCCACTCTTTACCTGTGCCTAAATCAAAACGCGGATTCCATGAAAAAAGCTTCTTTCTTAGAACTGTACGCCTGTGGAACTCTGTTCCGTCTGCCTGCTTCCCACCTGACTACAACTTGGATGTCTTCAAGTCCAACGTTAACAAATTCCTAATGAACCGCCCCCTTAAGTAAACACTTCATCAAATCTCCACACTAACGTAATGTACTTGCAATAACCCTTATCCCTGAGTGGCTTCCGGGCCTTGATAAGTGGTGACCACCGTGTAAAAAAAAAAGTGACAATATACCTTGTTTGGGATGATAATGAGTAAAAAAAATAGTAATTATACACCAACTGTTATTTATAACGATTGCAATCTTTGTTTGGATTAATAAATTACGCGTACATGCATATGTTATGTATTAGCCTCCCGGAAATCACCGAAAAACGCCTTGCTAATAGTCAATTATAAAATCGACTATTATTATTGAAGGTTAGATGTTTATTTAAAGAAATTATTATTATGAAAGAACATTATTACGAATATATGTCTGGAAATTGGACTGTGTAGCAAAGACAAATAATGTTTATAAGTTTTGGAATGTAGTCGAGATCTCAGAAACAATAAACTAATAAAGAGCTATGCCAATGTATCAAAAGTCTTTGTCTAACGCAAAGCAACAATAATTTTGGCTAAAACATCAAGCAGAGGTTCGTTAGTCACAAGTTGAGTCGAGTAGAGTTCGTTGTTCACAACACGAGATACACGCCGACGTTCTCTATTCGCATGTCTTAAACGCTTCTCCCACTCCTCTCAGCGACTTTATAATGTTTCGGGCACACCCAATTTGCATATACCACACGAGACTGTTCGATATCTACGCGTGATCGGAGGTTTTAAAAGACAACAGTTGCCATCTTGGGCCTCTTTTTTTATTATTTCGTTTTCTGTCTTTCAGCCTGCTGCCTAGACAGATTATCGCCCGTTTCTGAGGTAGGTCCTCTCTATGTCTATCACATAACAATACATAAACAATAGGTTTGGTTAGTAAAATGTGATTTACAATGTCACATGTTAAAAGATGTGAGTTGAATTACGTCATAGCAAGGGTCAATTCAATATATACAAACAGACAGTCACTCAGAGTTGACAGAAGGACAGAGAGGGTCTTGAGATTAACATGGCTCTAAGTAGAGTTGGGTCAGAAATGACGATAGTCAGAATCAGCGCTTCAACTTTCCAAAACAGGAAAAATACTTTGGAATAAAAAGTTGCGGAAAATAAAACCCGAGGCTCTGCCATTTTATTGGGAAAAATTTCCATCGCAGCATTGCATCAGACAAAACCGAAGATGGACGAGACATGTTCCTGTTTGGCCAGGTGTTGAACCCCCTAAATGAGTACTATTCGTCATTTGTGTCGTAAAGGTATTTATGTATATTCTTGTCTCGTCAGAAACTATAATTAAATGTACATACGCACACAACGAACTTCAAATCAAACGATCAGAATGCTAGATGCTCACGGACAAACACAGGTATATACACACGTCGTATAGATGACCGTGAGACGTATATACAGACGTATATACTGTCTGTATGAACACATTAATCACAAGAAATTATATAGCTAAACGATGCATGATATTTAGACACGTATGTATAAATAATATACACTCATTTATATATATACTCCCGACATATATTGATTTGGTACGCGACAGTATAACACGTATATCAGCAAGTTGAAATGCAATCTTTTCATTTTAACTTGCCGACGTGTTATTATTTCTTTGTTTACATGCTCAAATAATAATACTTATTATTAATAATAAATTTAATAATAAATCGTTTAATAATAAAACTTTATTACCTATCTCTCAATAGCTGCATCGGTAGGAGACGACGCTGGAGCGCTAAATGTTATAGTTTCGATTCTAGCTGATGGTACTCAAGTCAGTTTTTGGTTTTATAAACAAACTAGCATTTCAGCACAGCGTGGCCTGGGTGCTTTGAAGTGTATGTTGAGCAAAAAAAAAAGCGCTAATTTTTTTAACTTTGACCTCTATTATGACCCCTTAACATTAATTGTTTTAAGCTCAAATGAAATTATTAAGTTAGATCAATCTCCAAGGAACCTATATCTAAAATTTCAAGTGTTTAGACCCCAAATTGTCGGAGGAGTTTGGTAGAGTTCTCGAAGGTCACATCGTTGAACTTTGACCTCTTAACAGCCATATTTCTGGCCGAAAACCGATCATAAAGATTTTCCCCAATCTCAGTACCCTGTATATCAAATTTCGAGTAATTGCGTAGGGAAATGCACACACACACACACACACACACACACACACACACACGCACACACACAGACAGGTTCACTTTCATAGATATACTAGCGTCTGTAGACTTAAAATTGACAAAGTTATTGCGTAGGGAAATGTACACACACGCACACACAGACACACACACACGTTCACTTTTATAGATATATAGATAGATATGCACATATCTCAATTGAGGATAAATCGAGAAACAATTTGTAACATTATGGCCAGGATGCAAACCATAACTGAATATGGAATTTATTTACGAATCCATTTCAAGCGACAAGTATTGTCTAACTTTTATTTTGTTTTCTAATGAAGTCTTTCTAATACGTTTTTAATGTTCTGTAGAATTTGGAGAATTATGGATCACAGCACCGGAACTTTTTGTAAGGGGGACATTTTTTCCTTGGTCAGCATTTTTTTCCATACGCATATCTCTGACGGAGGTTTACTCATCAAGCGTGAGCGAAACTGACTTCTTTTCCCTTAGAGTTTGGCCATTTATGTTCTGCAAATCTCATCATTTTATGCGGCTTATCTCCATAAAACACAGCATAATTGTTGCATCTGTTTCTTCTTTTTTTCCGCGCTGGCAATAAACAATATCTCTTTACTTTTTTTAAGGTGAGTTTTTTGTTTTTTATTACTACTAAATTTTAAATATTTTAATAAGATAATTAAGGACTGAACTGTCGCTAGTTGCAAATTCTTATGGCGGTTTGGATATGTTAGACAAAGCTCTAGTTGCGTATTGAGAGTAAACGAGGAAAAAGCACACTGAGCAAGACTTGGAATCCTCTGTCAAAGAGCACCATAAAAAATAGCACAACAATAATAATCTAAATGATAACATTTCTTGGAGAAAATCACTTTGCGCCGCCATGACCAGCCTGAAATGTACATGTGATGTGGAAGAGACACAGTAAGCGCGAAGAAGAAGAAGAAAAAGAAGAAGAAGAAGAAGAAGAAGAAGAGAGAGACAGGTGTTTCAGTTAAAATACAATTATTTCTCTTTTGGGAAGCAACGAAGTTCAAGAGAATAGGAAATGTGATTTATATCGACTTTTTTGGAGTTCGTTTATTCCATTTAGTTATCTATAATTATTTAAAAGAAGAAATACAAGAACTACTTTTTAAAAATCTCTACCCAATTATCATGCGACGAGTTCATTGTGAAATCTCGTTGCTCGCTCATTCTTGGTAATTAGAGAACATTTCAGATGTTAAATTTGGATAATGATAGATTGTTTGCTGTAGGTTTTTCGAAAATGCGGGCACAATAAAATGCTTCAGATGCGGCCGTTCCATCAAGACGGTTAATGATGAAGATGCTATTTGAAACAAATCTAAAATCGATAGACGGACAGGCCCTTCTCTAATAGAAATGTTTGGACGAATGAAAATAATCGATTTCAATCTTACGTGTGAATAAACAAAGGGATTGCTATGACCAACAGTATCTTTATCTACAGAAGTTTTATTTATTTATTTATTCATAGATTATATACTTATCCACGGACACCTGTTTCTCCGAAATATTCCTCAACATTGTGGCGAAAAACGTGTCCGTCACGGTGTTGAGGCATAAGTCTATATGGAATGGCCGCATCTGAATAATTATTACGCCCGGATTTTCTTAAAACCCACAGTAAACAATCTATGATTATCCAAATTTAAGATCTGAAATGTCGTTTTCTAATTACTAAGAATGGGCAAGCAGCGAGATATCACAAAAAACTCGTCGCATGATAATGAATAAAAAAAATCTATTTTTAAATAAAGTGCAATGAATAAAAAATGCATTCAGAATTAACTGATGCGAATTAAATATCTATTTAAACATTAAGTGGGATCAATAAAAATTCTGTTTTATATTCTATGTAATCCTATTTAAGAATAGAACGTTTTTATTGTATGTTTATTTAAAATTTGAGCAACATATCAGCATGCATGCTTGTATAGTGCCTCTTCTCAGAGATGCTACGTCATAAGTCGCAGATATCTGTTATGGTGTTAAATCGTAATAAAAATGAAAGGAACTCATGACTCTTAGAAACAAACATGTATTCACATATATTACAGGCAAGGCGGGTTGAGCAATACCGTTCCTCAACTGTTGGGCGTTTTCATACGACCTGCTTAGTCGTGTACCAATCTCTGACTGCCGGACACCGGTACTCGTTACCAGAAGTGACATCACTAGAGGAATGACGTCATGAGATAGTCCATTAATCCCATGAAGGGGCGACTCCAACAATATCCTAGTCAGGATTAATTACAAAATCCCTTCTCTTCTATATTTTCTCCTTTTATATTATTTTGAAAATAATTTTAATAAAGAAATACAAATTTCAGTCTTTTTGATAAATATAATAGTTAAAAAAAAGATATAGAAATTCAAATCACTTTTATTATCGGAATTCAAAACTAAATGTGATGCATAAAAACATGTTATTTCAAAATTAAATGCGACAAATCGAAATTCTTATTTCAAATGATGAACCAAAAATGCTATTTAAAACTGAAGTGGGATAGACAAAAAAAAAACCCTTGCTATTTCAAAATTATCAAATTATTTTTCTAAAATTATATGTGATAATTAAAATAATGCAATTTCAGAAGTAGGTCTAGTAAATTAAAAGTTCTATTTCAAAATTAAGTGCGATAATCTAAAAATTCTTTTTGAATGAAATATGATAAATAAAACAGTATTTAAGAGTAATTATATTAGTTTCCAGAGAGAAATGAGAGGTTAGTTTAATACTTTTAGTTTAATACTTTTAGTTTAATACTTTTTCTATCAACAAGTACGAACTGGCTGTCGATTATATGTCTGCTAATTGCAATAAATTCATCTTGTTTGTGTAATAGTTTAACGAACTTAGTTTTAGTTCGATCAATGAACGATAAAAGGCTCAAGTTAATGCCTTAAAGTGGAAAATGCATATTTATGTGTAAAAAAACAAACAAACTTAGAATGAAACATTTCATTATAATGTGTTAAGAATAAGAGATTTATGCACACTTGAGCTTGCAAGAATTACTTGTAAGAATTCCATGAACATTAACTATGGCTTTTCTGTAACTATTTCAAAGATAAACAGCAAATAAGAACGTTAATACTGAACCAAAAGAAAATGTACTTAATGTTTGAGGAAAATAGTATTATTATCAAGGACGAAATGCTTATGACAATATTTTTTTTGCTCAATAATTAAACAAACTCAGCATCCATATCTATAATTGTATGGATGACAATAACTTTCACAAGAAACACCCGTCTAGCAGAAAACACTATAATTAATTTCCCCCACTCTTTATCTATGCCTAAATCTAAACGTAGCTTCCATAAACAAAGCTCCTTTCTTAGAACTGCACGCTTGTTGAATTATTTCTTAGAACTGCACGCCCGTGGAATTGTCTTCCGTTTTTCCAGCTTTCCAGCTGACTACAATACGGTTGTCTTCAAGTCTAATGTAAACAGGCTTTTGATGAGCTGTTCCATATAAGTTAACAAATTTACTAACGATACTTTATTGTCCAATTGTCTATTGTAAACTATTTAACGCTTATCCTAGAGTGGCCTCCTGGCCTTGATAAGTGCTGATGCCTTTGTAAAAAAATAACTGCGGCAATATTTCGTTGTAGTATTTTTTGTAATAATGTAAAAAATGTTTTATAATAATGTCCGTCTGTTGTAATGTTGTAGTGTCCCAATAACTGTTCACCCTCATATATATATATATATATATATATATATATATATATATATATATATATATATATATATAGTGTCCAAATAAAAGGTATATAGGCTCTTTAAATTATCTCAACTCGCTACATGAATATGCCATCCAACGTTTTCTCTAGTGTTTAAGATGTTTAAGAATAAAGAATGGTGCTTCCAATAGGATGGACCACATCGCCACTATCATCATGACATAACAGCCTATCTTTATAGTCACTTGCCAAATAGATGGGGTAGGACAAAGAGTAAGTATCGAGTACTATCCACGATCATCGAGTTTTACCCGCATGGATTTTTGGAAAGGTGAGGAGGCATTTTAAACGCAAGGTTCACACCTAAAAATCAGCTACCACGACTGAGTTGAAAGCAGCCATTGGCAGATGATGTGCCATGATCCCAACCGAACTAATAAGAAACGGTTCGGATGCAATCAGTGAACGTTGTCAACTGTTCCTGAACCATAATGGCTAATAACTGTAACACTTTCGATAATTAGCTGGTTTCTACATTTATTCACAGTATTTTGATGTATGAAACTTTTCTATATCATAATAAATGTTTATTTTATAGACATTTAAAGATTATACACATTTTATTTGGACACCCAGTGGAATAATGTTGTTCTCGTAGTGTTACGAAATGCTAAGATGTTTGCTTCAATATTGAACATCCTTAAACATAAATGCTTGCATCTATGATGATATCATTCAATCGAGGAAGAAATTAGTCCTTTAATTATATTGATTTAGTAACCCGCAACATGGTGGCTGCTTGTATAGTAAGCACGAAATGTGAAGAAAGCAATGTTGCAATTATTAACATGTTTTATTTTTTAAATTTTGATGTTAATATTAAGAAAAAAATCATGCATTCTAGTGAATTTAAGACGCCGTGTTGAATATGGTTACATATATTATCTCTTCTCTTCTTCTATTCTTCTTCTTCTATCTATCTATCTATCTTCTCATCTCTTCTTCTTCTTCTCTATATAAATAAAATGAACTCATTTTTCCCGTCGGATTTTGACCTTAATAGGATTAAAAATCAAGATATTTCATGCAAATATAATATGCACAAACGGCAGAACAATATCTGAGGTGTGTTATAGACTTATTATTTCTCAAATTCCTCGATAATCTTAGATTTCTATACTTTTTCTGCTGAGAAGTCATGGCCAAAATCGGTTAAGATCAATGGAAGTGGTAAAATATTTTCTCTCTAATAAATTCCTCCTCCCCCTGCCACCACTTAACACCGTTTGGGGATCGTTCACAAGGAACAGTTGAGAAGAGAACACCGGTTTGGCTTCGTAGTTCTTTCATGTGAAGTTATTTAAAATCACTAAACTAAGCTGCAGTGCTCTGTGGCGTAGTGGTTAGCGTGCTGAACAATTCACATTATATTTTCACGTTCGCGCCGACCTACCGTAGTCGTTTTTTTTTCCTAAACAACTGGAATGGACTTTTCTTGGTGGTCGAACTGTTAACGTTGCAGATGTTTTTTTTTTCACACTTTATTTTCCTACTTTTACTCATGACTCCGGGTTTGATCCTTCCTACTTACCTACCATAACATTTTTTAAAACTCCCCCCCGTCCCGGAAACAAACACTCGGGCAACGCCGGGTACCCCCGCTAGTAATTCATAATAGATAATATATGGCAAGAAATACAATTCAGAATTACTTAGGAGATCTGTTCAGCCATGGCTGACGTAACGAAAGCATACTACTTCTGTAAAGTAAATAAAAGGATTCGTTCGAAATTTCATGCAGATTTCCAGTTCAACAGAAAGATTCACGAGTTCGAAAAAATACACCTGAAGTCGACCGGAGGTTACATCGACGGAAACCTTGTGAATGAGAAAATGAGAACATAGTTCAAAGAATCTAAATAATACGAATAACGAATCCTCATCTAAAAAAATGTAATGTATTCTAATATTTCGTAGAATTATTAGAATACATTTGTTGTTAATAGCAAGAATTAAGTCTAGAAACTCAAACATCTGATAATCTATTATTCGCCAAATGAAATCAAAGCGCAACGCGTAGTAGAACCTGAGGGTGCGATTATTCGTTATTTTCAAAATCTATGAATTAGCATGAGGTTAGAAATGAAATAATTTGTGATGATGTAAGACTAATTAAAACTTTCTGATGCTGAAGTGAGTGATTTGAGATGACTTAATGGATAAAGGCTGAAACTGTTTACTACCTTTCTTTTGGGAATACGTGTGTGAGAGAGGTAGTTTGTTCGGAACAAATGTAATAATTTTTTACCGAGGACATAATGTACATATTGAGACTGTAAGAAGTGATGTAATTAGATAGTGCGGACGATTTTTAGGAAGTGATCTGTTCTTTTTTTATTGAAACTGTAGATGCAGAGAAAAAATGCGAGATCATTTCATTAATATAAATAATTATTAAATATGCTATGAGTTCGAAAATGGACTGACGAACAATAAAAGCAATCTATATCTGATGCAGTGTCGTTAAGAAGATCAGTGGGTTCGTTGCGAACCGGAAGATCAGATTGAAAGAGATATTTGTCCATATAAAATCCATATAGGGTGAAATGCCTTCCCCGTTGAATTTCGTACGCTGGAAAGTAGACAATGATGATAAATACAGATCCGAAGAAAGAGGAACTCTCTAATATATTCGGTCCAACTGTGACTTGACACTAAATCGGCACACACACACACAAACATATATATATATATATATATATATATATATATATATATATATATATATATATATTATTTTTAAAAACAGTAATCTACGGACACGCGTGTTTCGGAGTCCGACTCCTCTTCAGCGTAGCCTGACTGCTGTTAGGATTTGAACCCCAGACCTTATGTATTTCAGTCAAACACGCTAACCCATTACGCTATGATGCCATAGACAATTTACTGTTTAGTATTTTTTGTATCGTTTATCTGTTTAGGTAGTTTTTGTTGTTGCTTTTTTAAAACGATATTAAGGTTACCGTCTCCGCCTCGGAGATAAGGTGTTTTTCTAAGAAAGTCGCCCATTTTTTATTTGGACGTATTATTTATTTATTTATTTATTATTTTAAAAAACAGTAATCTACGGATTCGCGTGTTTCGGAGCCCTACTCCTCTTCAGCGTAGCTTGACTGTTGTTAGGAATCGAACGCCGGATATATATATATATATATATATATATATATATATATATGTATATATGTATGTATATATATGTATGTATATATATGTATGTATATATATGTATGTATATGTATATATGTGTATATATATATATGTGTGTATGTATGTATATATATGCATATATATATGCATACATATATATATGTATATATATATGTATATATTTATGTATGTATGTATGTATTTATATATATATACTAGCAATATATATATATATATATATATATATATATATATATATATATATATATATATATATATAGCAAAAGTACCCGTCGTTGACTGGGTTCAAAAACAACCTACGGAAAATGGACTCTGATTAATGAAAGTATGATAGGTGATGAAAAGGAAGGGTTGTAAAGAGATCGCTTCGAATTTGGGAGTATCAAAACCAAAGCAAAATATGATGAAAGTAAAAATAAAATAGATAAATGCCATAATTTATCATACCATACCTGTTCACACTGAAACACTTATCACAATATTCAGTGGATCTATATTAAAAAAAAACCTTGTTAAACTTTGTGACATATTTCCATTCTATGGAGGTCAGGCACGAACGAACACCCCATAATTTTATTATACCATATTTCTTCAAACTGAAACATAATTATCAAAGTATACTTACGCAGATAGACATGAAAAGTCTTTATTAAAGTGTGTGCCTATTTCCATTCTTTGGAGGTCAGGCGCGAACGCAGACCCACAATTATATTATACCATCTCTATTTAAGTTAAAATATACTTATCAAAGTATTCTTATGTACATCTATATCAATAACCCTTGTAATCGTTTTGTTTTCTTTCATTTTTTTATTTCCATTCTTTGGGGGCCAGGCGCGAACGCAGACCCACAATTATATTATACCATCTCTATTTAAGTTAAAATATACTTATCAAAGTATTCTTATGTACATCTATATCAATAACCCTTGTAATCGTTTTGTTTTCTTTCATTTTTTTATTTCCATTCTTTGGGGGCCAGGCGCGAACGCAGACCCCACAATTATATTATACCATCCCTATTTAAGTTAAAACATAATTATCAAAGTATTCTTATGTACATTTATATCAAAAACCCTCGTAAACGTTTTTTTTCTTTAATTTTTTTTTCCATTCTTTGGGGGCCAGGCGCGAACGTAGACCCCACAATTTTTATGAACCACCGTTCTGCCAGATCAAACAAACCTATTCCTGATCCTCGATATTTCTCCTATCATTATATGTAATCAGTTTTTTTAAAATAGTCAACCATATAAGAGCCTATTCGTGACCAGACACACACACACACACACACACACACACACACACACACACACACACGCGCGCGCACACACACATTCAGCTACATATTATAGATATATACAAGTCTTGAACGTAATAAAAAAAGCTATTAAATTAGAAAGTGGATAAGTTTACTGAAGGCGAACTACCAAAAACAAAGAAGATAATGGAGATGCGCCTTAATAGAGCTGGGACAAGATGCACGACGAAAAGTCACTTAAGGACACAGTTAACCAATGAAAGATGGCAAGAAAAATAGGATTTACCAGTAGACCTTCAAAATACACAGCAAAAACCAGACTTTGTAGTGTGGAGTGAGAAGAAAAAATGTTGGAATCATGTTGGTGTTTAGTGTATGCTGCTAGGATAATTAATAATTGGAGACAGCAGAAAATATGGATGATATGGTTGTCTTGCTGAGTGGGTGTGAGGAAAAAGGATGAAATATGAAATATTATCATTTGACTGTGGGAGTTCGAGGATATGTTGAACGAAAACTAATCAACATATTGCTATATCGGTTTTGTTGTACCAATACAAAAGCAAAGAACCTTATAATAGACGAGCAGAAAGCAGCGGGGAAGGCATCATACTAGATCTGATTAAAAAGAAAGAGTGTTGGACAGAAAAGTAGCTTATGCCAGTACCAATCCAATATATTTTCTTAGGAAAGGGCACCACTTTAGAGATGCGACTGAGGAGTAGGGACCGATACGGCGAAGTGGTTCTTTTTGATGATCGTAGTACTGGACCCAACTGCGGGGC
Source organism: Euprymna scolopes (assembly GCF_053919585.1). NCBI lineage: Eukaryota > Metazoa > Mollusca > Cephalopoda > Sepiida > Sepiolidae > Euprymna > Euprymna scolopes. The sequence goes on from NC_136511.1 coordinate 67,633,524, forward strand.
TGTTAGTTGCGGTGCACTATGTACAGTGCGTAAAAATTACTATAAAATAATTTCTAAAAAACTAGCGTCCATTCACTCTGCACATTAAGAGATGGAAATGCTATTTCAAACGGAAGTGTGAGAAACGGATTCACCAAAAGACGGCCAGCGCCTTTTATAAAATTGTGAGGACTCAACTAAAAATGTAAAGTTGAGAAATAAATGGTAATCCGAAATGAATAATAATAATAATAATAATAATAATAATAATAATAATGATGATGATGATGATGATGATGATGATGATAATAATAATAATAATAATAATAATAATAATAATAATAATAATAATAATAATAATAATAAAGAGAAAAGACGATTTAAAAACTTGTTCTTATTCATAGAAATTGATACAAAAATAGTCCGATAATAATGAATGATGGCCTAGAATCGTTATTTGGGCGTGTGTTTACTGTGTGCAACGATCGATATGAAGGGACACGTTAAAAGGGGGTACGGGGTGAAGTAGCATACGTAGAGTGAGAAGGAGAAGTAGAAGGAGAGAGACAGTAGAAGGACAGAGGCAAAACAATCGACCGCAGAGAGCATCGTTGGTGAGAAAATGTGCGAACAAGAAGTAAAAGAAAGCGAAATAACTAATTCAGAAAAAAGAAGCTGAAACAACAAGGATAAAAAAGAAAGAAAAGCGGAAAAAATAAGAAAAAAAAGATAAAAGGAAACGAAGAAAATATATAGAAAATGAAAGAAACTTCAATCCTCTACTGTATAAGAGGCAGATACGTCCTAAAATGGAGTACTTTTAGCACATCTGGATAGGACCTGACGGAGCACAAAATTCTGTTGAAAACCGGCTTCAAAACCTCGTAGGTCGTGCCCTTTTTCTCTTCCCTGCAATTTCTTTCTCACAGAATACACGCTGCGAGTTTATGCCCACTATATCGCTATTTTCATAACAAATGCCCGTCTGAGCTTTAATGTACGGTCTTCCCCTTGCCAAACTTTTACAAAAACACTCGTTTAACTATAACCACTATCATTTCTCCCCACTCTCTTTTTGTGTCTAAATCTAAACGCAAATTCCATACACAAGACTTATTACATGGAACTGCCCAACTGTTGAACTCTGTTCCGTTGGCCTGCTTTCCAGCTGACTATACTAAGGTCGTCTTCAAGCCCAATGTAAACAAGTTCTTGTTGAGCCGCATCCCTAAATAATTCATTCCTACCAAATTTCCACCACTAACTATTACTACGCTGTTGTCCTGATGACCAACGTACTCATAACTTTTAGGCTTTAGGACCTTAATAAGTTGCGACTCCCTTGTAAAAAAAAAAGAGAAACAAAGTAGAAGGGAACACTAATTTTGTACGACACATTAAGGCAGGATAAATGTACGACAATGCCTGACAAATTTAACAAAGAAGCTGACACTGACAGCCACGGCATAAAGATATGCAAATGACCAAGCTGACTGTGCGAAGTGACGTCATAACAGAAATATATAAAAAAAAAAGACACACGGTTTTTTGACAAAGCAGTAGAGGGGATCGAGACGGTGCGGTGATTGGAAAAGCACGTGTCCGAGACAAGTGCGTGACGTCCCAGTAGAGACGAAAAGTCACACGCAGCCGAAGAAGAACTAAACTGTTCAAATATTTAGAAAAAATGTGTTGTTGGGAATACTAGATATAAAGAGGCGATTTTTTTTTCATTTCATCTGTTTCCTTGCGTCGGAGTCTACAACGTGTCGGGTCTGAGTGTTTAAATGTAATGACACCATTAAAGTGTAACGACATCATTAAAAAAAGATGTGCAACGTTACACAACTGTCCTGCTGATGCTCCATTCGTGTGATATTTAAGCACGTCATTTGAGCAACCTAGTATTCTTATGTCAAGAATGGCCATAAGAAATCAATTTTTATTTCGACAGATTGGCATGCTGTTTTCGTTTCCACTAAACATCTTTGTAAAAAAAAAATAAACAAATGTTTATTTCTTTTCTTTTTTGGGGGAATGGGCAGATCGAGATTTAGATGAATTAAATAATTCATATATGTACTTTACACTGTCAATTTTTTGGTAAGCTCTATAAGATAACACATTTACTGTTTTAAAAAAGTAAACAAGTATATTTTCTTTTTACTTAAAAGAACATGTTCTTTTTATATTTTTTTAATTTTATTATTTTTATATCTGACTAATATTTGTTCTGACATATTCTCCTAGGTCTGAAAAAATAATTAAAAAAATTTTTTAAACAGGTTTCTAGCAACAAAAACAAAGCAAAAACAGCAGGAGCAATTTATTATGTCTTAATTTGTCGTACATAAATTTATCCTGCCTAAATATCATGGATACAGTCAGCAGAAACAATTGTGCTTTGTCTTACATTAGTCGTGCATAAATTCGCCTTAAATAGTAAAACTGGACAGAAGACAAACCAAAGAGATAACAGCTATAAAAATAAAAAGAGAAATATGTGATGATGGCATCGGCTGGCTCCACACTAAACTATCGTGGCGAATTGAGAAGAATGAACCGAGGAGGATAAGCATAAAACAGACTTCCATTCTCCAATCTCTGTCCCCCACATCGCCAATCTTTCACGAAAAACACCCGTCTAGCTGAATCCACTGTGAAAAGTTTCCCCCACTCAATATCTGTGCCTTAATCAAAACGCGGATTCCATTAACAAAGCTTCTTTCTTAGAACAGCACGCCTGTGGAACTCTGTTCCGTCTGCCTGCTTCCCACCTGACTACAACTTGGATGTCTTCAAGTCCAACGTAAACAAATTCCTAATGAGCCGCCCCCTTAAGTAAACACTTTATGAAATCTCCACACTAACGTACTGTACTTGCAATAACCCTTATCCCTGAGTGGCTTCCGGGCCTTGATAAGTGGTGACCACCGTGTAAAAAAAAAGTGACAATATACCTTGTTCCGTCTGCCTGCTTCCCTCCGGACTACAACTTTGATGTCTTCAAGTCCAATGTTAAAAAATTCCTAATAAACCGCTCCCTTAATTAAATACTTCATCAAATCTCCACACTAACGTAATGTACTTGCTGAATCAGAAGAGGTGTGATATGATATTGCGCAACTCTAGTCACTAAATTTTCATGCGCAGCCACCATTCAGTGCGTATCCATAGTCTGTCCAAACTGAACGTAGCCGATTTTTATATGTTTCAGTCTAAGTATAGTTTGTTTATATCTATCTCCATATTTGTATATTTCTATATCTGATCTGTTTTGTATCTTTCTCAATCTGTCAGGTGTATGTTCGTTTCTCTCAATTTTATTTTATGTATACCTGATCTCATTTATACCTATCTCTTATTTATACCTGTCTAGCCTATATCTAACTCCATCTATCCTTCTCATCTGCCTTTATCATTTATTTTCGTGATATATCTTTGTATCACAAGTCTCTTCACATCTGTCTGTCTATCCATGTTTGCAATGTTTGTAGTCTCTTCACATCTTCACGAGTCTCTTCACATCTGTCTGTCTATCCATGTTTGCTATGTTTGTAGTCCCTTCATATCTTCAAGAGTCTCTTCACATCTGTCTGTCTATCCATGTTTGCAATGTTTGTAGTCTCTTCACATCTTCACGAGTCTCTTCACATCTTCACGAGTCTCTTCACATCTGTCTGTCTATCCATGTTTGCAATGTTTGTAGTCTCTTCACATCTTCACGAGTCTCTTCACATCCGTCTGTCTCTCCATGTTTGACTGTGTATGTTTCTCGATTCTGTTCACATTTAAGTATCTACCAATTTATCTTTTTATAACCTGTTCTTATCTATCTATATTTTAATTATCAAAAAAACTGATTATCCCGCCATTGATAATTAAATAAATCCTGCAAACCAAGTGGTTTAACCAATAAATTGATTTTTCAATCAAGGTTCAAAAATAAATTAAAAAAAAAAACATAGCATAGTTTACCTACTTTCTTAACATGCCACGTATACATTCTGTATTCCTCGCATTTTTTTTTCGTCAGAAAAAAAAACTAATCAATTCATGAATCGTGATTTTCTCTTAAGGTTTCTGGCAGAGATAACGGAATCAATTCGTCGTCATCATCATACAAGCAATGGAATAGTTCAAAATTCTAAGACATTTATATATAAATATAATTCGCACTTGCAACTTCCACCATTATGCAAATTAATCAGAACCAACTTTACTCCGAACAAAATGAATGTGATGAATATGTGCATTATTATTATTATTATTATTATTATTATTATTATTATTATTATTATTATTATTATTATTATTATTACTACTACTACTACTTTAATACAAATAACTCCAGACCCGGTATGAAGCCACTTGATGAAAGTAGTTAACGAGAACAAAAGATGATTATTGCAAAGACAGGAAATGTCTACTGGTCTTAGTCTTAAAAATACTGTAACGTGGGGGAGAAAGGGTATTTTTGATCATAAAAACAAAGCAAAATGTACCTTTTATATCCTCTGCGCATCTCTTTACCATTGTGTCCCGACATCAGCTCACCTGGAACTAAAACTCTCTCATACACAACAAGAGATGCAACTCTCATTTCTCTGGACAATTGAAACTTTATTCAGTTTCACAGTTGAAGTCGGGTCCTTGTTCTCTGCTTATTCGTAAAAGGAGGGTGGGAATTTTGCTATCGGTTTATCAGCCATCCATCCCCATCTCTCGCCGTATCTATAGAAGTTTTTCATCTTCTCAGAATAACGACAGATTCTAGACTGTAGAGTGTAATTCTAAACTCTAACTGTAGACCGTAAACTTACTAAAAAATGCATGTGCGCCCCTATTTATTTTAAGGTGTATGTTGATTGGTTGTTTATGTTTACGGCATATCAACCTTTTTCAGGTTATTTAATGCCGAATCTAGTTATTTTGAGGAACGATTTTTAATGGAGTATAATTTTTTTTTTTTAAGTCAGATTTTATTTAACCCATAGGTGGGACCCTAACAGGTACTACCACTCCGGACCAGTGGACCTGGGAGCAATGGCAATTAAAAGGTGGCTCCACACTCCCCAAGGCCCGCAAGGTAGGGCGTCACCATCGGATATAGTTTTCGGTCATATCCAGGACCTTAAAGTGTATGGGTGGGCGGTAACTCTCATTACCCGACTTGCACTCAAAACAAACTGAATTGCCTCGTGACTTTTGCTAGCATGCAGGTGCAGATGTTGTCAATGGAAGTCAATAGGTTTGAAAGCTGTCAGCCTCAACAATTCGACCTCTGTGCGCTTAACTTAGGACACAGACCAGTTGCGTTCAACTCGCACTGCGTTAACAACGTTATTGGCACACAATAATATTACGGCTATATGTGGATTGAAACCAGTCAGCAGAGAAAGAGAGAGTTGCACAAACTTGCAGTTCTTGGAAAGAAGCTACTGGAATTGAAAGCTATATTCCAATGAGATATTGAAACAAGGACTTCATGGTGATCACTAGATCAACAAGTCAAATGATCTGGAACAAAGAAAGTAGGAAATATATTAGACAATTCTAAACGCATGCTATAATATTATTTGTAAAAAGGCTAAGATTAGAAACATCATGATTGTGCGTTTCTGCACCTTATAAATAATTCTTTAATTGGTTTACCAGTTTACATATGACAACTACTCCATACTGATCTCTGATAGTAGATTTGTCAAGATGAAGAATAGACTCAGGCGTGAGAAAGTGTTTAGAGCGATAGAGAAAACCAACTTCATGAGTGGCAAAGGATCTAAGATATGACCTCCAAGATATTTAGTATGCATATATTTCGTGTAAGTACTAAATTCGGTACTACAGCTACAGTCAAAGCTGGCATATATTTCATCTCTTGTTTGGATTTTGATAGGATCTACATTAGAGTGGTCCAATGCAACGTAAACAAGAGAAATTAAAACCTCAAAGAGTGCCATCAAAACTAGCAAGACACTCAGTGTTCTCATACCACAGAATAAAATCATAGTTTTGATTCTATAAACCAAATCAATTAACAACTACTATAACACAAAGAATGGTAATCTATTATGTCTTTCTATTAAGATATTATCAAAGATAATAATGTAAATTTAAACATTAGATTTGTTTGTTTTATTCCCTTTTCGCTTTTATCTTCTTTCTTTTTGATAATGCAACATTTGTATATATTTTATATACATACTTAAATTATATATATATATATATATATATATATATATATATATATATATATATATATATATATATATATATATCCATCCATCCAAACAGTCGTGCGAGATGATCCTGTGGTAGGAGTTTAGGCTTCTTACCATGAGGTCCAGATTTCGAATTTCCCTAGATTCAGCCACTCTTATGAGTCGTAAACGACGAAACACGTATCAGTGGATAATTATATTAAAAAAAAACCCAGTATATATGCCCCATTTGCAGGTGTCAAATTAGTAAAAGGGAAAATTATTCCGAATTCGCATTTAGGTAAAAATACACTTTCGTATAAATAATTGACTTCAAATAAAAAAAAACGTATCACAAAAACAAATAAATAACACAGACATACACACACACATACATATATATATATACATGTATATATATATATATATATATATATATATATATGTGTGTGTGTGTGTGTGTGTGTGTGTGTGTGTGTGTGTGTGCGTGTATCTAAAGCAGAACGGAAATGAATCCACCGGCTAATATACAGAAATGTACATATGTTTTCTTCAAAAGGAAATGCATCTACTGACTGATGTAAAAAAGACAGCAGCAGTTCTCAATAGACACAAATACATTTGTTCTTTTAAGACGCATGCCTACATAAATTAGCATAACCCTAACGTGCCCAACATTTTGTTTAACCAATCCATTATTTTAATCAAGGAAGAAACTGGCTAAAGGTTCAACTGAGGATTCGTATTTGGTTTAATCGTCTACACACAATTCTCAACCAATTTATTGCAAGTAAAACAATAAAGATATGCAATGATACTTTAGTTATTTCGTTTTCCATTTAAAAAGAAATATTGTCCAATTATTTTAACATCTGCTTCATTCGAAAACAATGGCAGTCTGTATACATCTTTTATATTTGAAATTATCATTTTCATTTCTTTATGTCTAGTTCTTAATTTATTGCCTCATATTTTAGAGAAACATGTGTTTATTGCAGGATTATATGAGACAAATAAGATTTCATATGCAGAATACTGGGTTAACTTAATTTGATTTAATATCACAAATAATTAGATAATATTGGATAATTACAGATGAAATGAAAATAAACTTTAGTCTTTATTAGCATGGGTGCTAGGAATTGCCCGTGTGCTGAAAGTGTGTGTTGAGCTAAAAAAAAAATTATGTGTTATTAGGCAGCCAGGCTCGAACCCGCACTGCGAAGGAGGACAAGGACGTGAAAAACATGTGACGTCTTTGCCATTGCGCCCATCGCCAAACTGGAAGAAGCGAAGCTTTAAATTAACGCAAGTCAATCCAAAAAGAGGAGATAAGAGCATCGCTTAATACGCTAATGGCAGTTTGTATATCATTTCCCGACGTGGTCAACCCAACATAGGGAGCATTATGTAAGTTCAGGAAAAGATGTTATAAATAATAAACTAGACAAAATACTGTTAGAAATTCGCTCAATATATATTACCGTGACATAAGTTGACATATATTCGGTGTTTTTTAATAGTATTTTTTCTATTTTATTATTTATAACACGTTTTCCCAAACTTACCATGTTAAAGAGAGTGTCGGGCGCCATTTTGAATTTTCCAATACATCGGTAAACACTGCATGTTTTTCGAGCTTAATAAACATGTTACACTGAATAAAAACAGAAAAAATGTATCCAGTTTGGTAGAAAAGTAACTTATCTTGCCTTTGATAATATTTATTTGTTATATATTTGTTTTTTGACAACTTTTTCGAATCTATGTGTACAGTAATACAAACCCGACTTTTCATATCTATCTGCGTAAGTATAATTTGTATAATTATGTTTCAGTTTGAAGAAATATGGTATAATAACATTATGGGGTGTTCATTCGCGCTTGACCTCCATAGAATGGAAATATGTCACAAAATTAACAAGGTTTTTTTAATATCAATCCACAGAATATTGTGATAAGTATTTCAATGTGAACAGGTATGGTATAATAAATTATGAGGTTTATCTATTTTATTTTTATTTTCATCATATTTTGCTTTGGTTTTGATATCCCCGAATTCGAAGCTATCTCTTTACAAGCCTTCCTTTTCATATTCTTTCATAAATCAGTCCATTTTCTGTAGTCTGTTTCTGAACCCAGTCAACGACGGATACTTTTGCTAGTATATATATATATATATATATATATATATATATATATATATATATATATATATTGATGAACAATACATTTTCAAATCAATTTAGACACATCTTAAGTAGGGTAGTCGTCTAGCATGCATGTGATGTTGTGGTGACTGAGATGGCTCTACTTAAAAGTAAGATAGATACTCGTTTGTATTTGTGACTATAGATGAGGATCAGCAACCATTTACTCCACATTTTTTAATGGTCTTGTATATTTTTATTTTTCTGCAAATAAATACTTAAAAGTCTAGTATATGTTTATTTCTTAGTCAGTAGGATAGAAATCATTCTTGACTGAGGTTTTTAAAAAAAAAATTTTCCATGCAGAGCGCCACTCTTGGTACAGTTTGATATCTACCACATAAAATCGACTTTGTGTTTAAGTTTACCGTTATAGGGAGGCAATTTAATAGAGACCGTAACTACTAAATTATTGGACCAAACTGAATTTAGAATATTGATCCCGATCACTATAGTTTAGACCGCTACACTGAGCTTAGGATTATTGCACAATATGGAACAATCACGTTGACACACCGGTTCTCGCCAGATCCCTGAAATTAAACAAGTTGAGCCTGGCCAGTATCAGATACATGACCATTTGGGAAGGCGAGGTGCTGTATGCACCGCGAGGTTAAATACAAGGTTGGTAAACTGGCATGGTCTACCTTCTCTTAAGGGTAGGTGGGGCTCTCTTAAGCCATAGTAGGCAACCCATCTAATGATGGCATTACAATAAAAAATAGCTTTGATAGCCCTGGTGAATCATCAAGTATTCAACTACGGACAAGATTTGAATTACTCTACGAATTCGTGTAGTTCAATCTCAGCTGCAGCTATATGTTACGTTTCGTTTTAAAATTGCTGTTTGGTAAACGAAAGACAACTGCAAGCAAGTTATTATTTTGTAATTACTTTGTTAAATTTCTGTTTGTTTTCTTTAAACACACACACACACACACACACAGACTAGTATACATTCATGCATTTTTTTATCAGGATGATTACCCCAGTGGTTTAAGATTTACGGTTTGAAAGAAAGAATTTTATTTCCAAATTTTCCCTATAAAAACGTTACCACAATAAATTTATTTAAAGTTAATATACCATTTAAACAAATATATGACATTTTGAATTTGTTTAATTTAAAAAAAATATGTATCTTTAATTTTATTCCCCACAAATAAAGCAGAATGCAACTGAGAAGTAAGTGATGACTGTGCTTAGTGATGTTGGCAACAGGGTTATCCTAAGTGGGGAGTTGAGTGACAAGACGGTTATTCATATTACATTTTAATTTCTGCATTTTTGTACAGTCAGAATAAATATAGAGCAATGAAGAACGAAACCATTAGAGTAGACAGGTTTCCGGTATTTGAGTGAACTCTTTAGTTAAGGGGGGGTCGCTGTTTATCAAGCGTTTGGATGCAAATGTGAACCATACACTTTTCCAAATTTGTGAATAACTCCTCCCATTAAAATTATCCCGTTCGTTACTGCATCACATTTCAATATTATTTTATCACATGATGTGACATTGTTCTAAAACTGCTTATCTAACATTTCAATAACAAAATAACAGTCTTTATACATACGTGCCGCTGATTATATGTCCTGGTCTTTTACTTTATTCTATTATAGTCGTATCGTAAAGTGTTTGCTGTAGAAATAATCTTCTTTTCATGAAGCTGACACAAAGTGACGTTCGCTGAAAGTTTTTTTCAGTGTATTCTTTGGAGAGAATTGACCCAAGAAAAAATGAACCAATGTCTCTTTAAGTGATTATTTACTCTTGAACTTAACTTTCTAACTTAACTAATCGAGTAATGTAGAGATATCAGGATTACATACATTCTGCTGTGATTACGAATTTTTTTACATTGGTTGTGGCGTCTCATTCACACGGCTTCCACATGGAGATTTGAAAAAAAAACTGTTTCTCTCAGCTTGAAAACGTGACGTAATTCGTCATTTTTCAGCTCTGTTTTGTCTAATGTTCGAACTGTGGCCTGCTGAATCAACTTTACGTCACCGGATTCTGTTTGCAGATTAAACCTTTATGGCCTGTTTGAATTAATTCGTTCAGTCTTTAATAAATGAATACAACGGCATAAATAAAGTGGGAATTGATTCAAACACGCGTTGTACGTATTAGTTCAGTATCTGGGTAGTGTCTAGATACCTTTAGATTGAAACTGCCCATAGCTTACATTCAGTATTCCGCCATCTGTCTCAAAGAGTGAAGGATTTCGTTGTTGTCATAAACACACTTTCAAGCACTAAGGTAAGTTTATGAAATGAAAATGAAAAAAATTTTCAGTGGTAATTTAACTATTGAACCTCATATTTTTTCTAGTTTGAAGGCAATCATAGTATCATTACTCTTTAAATTAAAATTAACAATAAATATTTTTAATCATACATATCATAATTCAGATCAGAAAGGGTTAAGGTTATAATGACATGTACTAAATATAACCCTTGTCAAAATTCATACTAGCTTACTAAATCGTAATCACCCATAATAACATATTTATCAACAAGGTCATTTGGAAAAAAAGACATTAACAGTGTTTGGGCATTTTTCCTGATTACCAACATCCAGCTAAATAAATCAATTATATCGATCAGTTTTAATTCATGAAGGATCAAGAGAACAATCACCAAAAAGATGGGTCAACCTTAAGAACTGAAACCTACCTGAAGTACCTGAAAGCAAATTGACTGGTACAAGATCGTTATACGGAGGGAAATTTTGCCTTAAAGTATGTAGCGAAGCTCTTTAAACCCTCTGTTAGTGGCCTGCACGTTCCAATCATGGTTAATCCGATGGGGTGTATATACACCCTAATACAAAAATGCTTATAATGTTATTATTTTGTAAAATATTGTTATTTTACTGGTCCAGGATATATCTACAGTCCCTGTTAGACAGTCGGAATAACTTGTGGCTTTTTGATATTTATATAAAACAATACAATAAAATAAATAAAATAAATAAAATTAAATAAAAAAAGTGAGATATTATAACGGCTAAGCTCATAATTAAAAGACTGAAAGTTAAGTGAGGTTGCGCCTCGCCAGTATCGGATGAGTGAACATTTGGGAATACTAGATCCTCTATGTATTCCGGTAAGTCGATATGTATAAGACCTCAGGGAGATGAATGTATCTGCCAGGACATTATTGGTCAAGGTGTGGCACCTGTTATCCTATCTCTGATATTCTGGAGGCTTATCATACAAGGGAAGGGGTAGATCCTCAGCCATGATGTAAGCAATACGTCTAGGAATTCAAGGCTCTATTGAATGAATAAACCAGATAGAGGGAGACCGTTGACTCTGTATAGCACCTTTGAGACATCTTTGATATTCTAGAGGCTTATACAGGGGAAGGGTAGATCCTCAGCCATGATGTAAGCAATACGTCTCGGAATTCAAGGCTCTATTGAATGAATAAACCAGATAGAGGGAGACCGTTGACTCTGTATAGCACCTTTGAGACATCTTTGATATTCTAGAGGCTTATACAGGGGAAGGGTAGATCCTCAGCCATGATGTAAGCAATACGTCTCGGAATTCAAGGCTCTATTGAATGAATAAACCAGATAGAGGGAGACCGTTGACTCTGTACAGCACCTTTGAGACATCTTTGATATTCTAGAGGCTTATACAGGGGAAGGGTAGATCCTCAGCCATGATGTAAGCAATACGTCTCGGAATTCAAGGCTCTATTGAATGAATAAACCAGATAGAGGGAGACCGTTGACTCTGTATAGCACCTTTGAGACATCTTTGATATTCTAGAGGCTTATACAGGGGAAGGGTAGATCCTCAGCCATGATGTAAGCAATACGTCTCGGAATTCAAGGCTCTATTGAATGAATAAACCAGATAGAGGGAGACCGTTGACTCTGTATAGCACCTTTGAGACATCTTTGATATTCTAGAGGCTTATACAGGGGAAGGGTAGATCCTCAGCCATGATGTAAGCAATACATCTAAGAGAACAAGTTGAATGACTAAACCAGATAGAGGGAGCCAGATGTAAATCATCTGTTAAGCTATATCTGATATTCTGGAGAGTTACCATGTAAAGAGGGGGTTCGGATAGAGCTCCACAGCCCTGATGAAAGGGAAAGGAGTCTCTGTTGAATAACCAAGCTAGATAAAGTGAATCTGTTGATTCTGTTCTGTAACGATCTAATGATGGTGTCGCCCATTTCCAATTTATTATGAGCACATAGGAAGTGTAAGGCCCAGAAAACTGTCACAGGAATACTCAGGTCATTACATAATGTGGTCTTAATTGAAATTAAAATACGTTTATCGTAAGTCGTTGATTATATTATGCATAAAACGATCGCTGCTTAATGTCATGCGAACACGGGAAATTGCATTCTTTTGCAAGCCTTTCTCTTTATGGCTATTAAGTTGCGAGTTTACTGATAATGTCTCCTAAGCGCTATTTGCTCAGCAATTGTATCCTGAACAATGTGGGTGTAATCCTGCTTCATAATAGTTTCAATCGATTTACATTCCTCCGGTAGAAGACTTACATTGTTTATAGCAGCATGCTTTTTTAATACAGTTCATGAATTTAATGAGAACTGATGGGTGAATGGTTATTATTATGATCGTTATTGTTATCTGTAAAAGGTTAAAAGTATTTATGTTAAAATATTTCACCAAAAAATGTTAAAATTGGTGAAAGGAATGTCAACTAACATGAACAAAATACGTGAAAGGTGAACAATCCGATCTGTGTCTTGTTCACGCCAAGTTAATGATGTAACAAGATGGATTGTTTACATTGGACTTGAAGGGTATCATATTGTAATTGGCCCGAGAAGCAGGTTAATAAAACTGTTCCACATGCGAGCAGTTCTTGGAAAGAAACTTTGTTCATGGAATCTATGTTTAGATTTAGGCACAAATCGGGATTAAGGGAAATTATAGCTAGTCGAGTGGTTTTTGTAAAAGTTTGACAGGGGAGGGGGGCATAGATTGGAGGTCAGGCAAGCAGTTGCCATGAAAATAAAAATAGAGCAGAGACAGGTTCACAACATATGTTCTGTGAGAAAGAGCTTGCAGGGAAGAGAAAAGGGGCATCACCTACTAGGTTTCAAAGCTAGTTAGATAGCGCACGCAAGCAGCTCTTGCCCAGATGTAATGAGAGTCAAGATTTGGCAGTCAGAGAAGAATGTTGACTCTAGGGTTATAATCAGGATTCGGTTCTGGGGTTCGGGAAGGAGTGAGTCACTCTCTCGACAACAACATGTTTCTGCCCTCTTCTTTTCCAATCGATCCCACCTGGCCTCTCACCACCAATGTCACACCGCACAATCCGAACGTCAGCAATACAAAATTCTTTTCAAGAGAAGATGTTCACGACTCTTTTCTCTCTGCTGCCCCAGGGGATTTTTCCCTGCTTTTATATCCTCCTATCTAGAAAAAAAAAGGAAGAGACAGGGGGAAAAATAGCTTATCCTATCATGCTCTGCCTTCACAAGATGCCCTTCAAGTATACAAATGCGCTGGCCATCCTTTCTTTCTTCTTTCCCAAAGAGCGATGCAGATACGCCCGGTACGTTTCTTTTTTTTTTTTTTTTTATAACCATATACCCCACATTTGTTAGTCAGAGGAAGAGAGATGGTCCATGGACTGTAATGGCTCCGAGCAGGGGAAACTGTAAAAAAAAATGTTGATAGTAAAAATCTAGAACCAGCGTTGCAGATTTCCAATTGGAAACATCCAGAATATAGTTGCTGAAATTTGTTGATTCATTGGGATGAATCTTTTTGCAGCTTCCTATCAAACAAGACCAAAAATAGACCAGGTAGGGTTTTTTTTTTAAATTTTTACATAGGCGTCACCACATATCAAGGCCGATAGGCCACTCAAGGATAAGGGTTAAAGAGTGTATAGTAGTCAAAAGGACAATATAGTAATCGATAGTAATGGAAGTTCGGTAAATTTGTTAACTTAAGTGGAACGGCTCATCAGAAACATGTCCACGTAGGACTTGAAGACAACCATATTATAGACAGCTGGAAAGCAGGAAAACGGAAGACAATTCCACAGGCGTGCAGTTCTAAGAAAGAAGCTTTGATCATGGAATCTATGTTTAGGTTTAGGCACAGATAAAGAGTGGGGAAAATTATTGATAATGTTTTCAGCTAGTCTAGTGTTTCTTGTGAAAGTTTGGCGAGGGGGGACTATAGATTGAAGCTCAGTCGAACACTTTCCATGAAAATAACGATACATCAGAGACAAACTCGCAACATCTCTTCTGTGAGATAGAGGTTGCAGCGAAGAGAAAAGGACATCTCCCACCAGGCCACAAAGTCTATTTTGAACTCTATCAAGGCAGGACAAGACTTTTCTAGCAGCTCCTGCCCAGATGTGGCAACAGTACTCCATCCTTGAACGTATCTGGCTCTTATATAGATAGAGAATTGCATCAGCAGTGAGATATCTACTGGATCGATAGAAGGATCCGACCATTTTTCCAGCGGCCTTGGCAACAGATTTGATGTACGTATTCCATTTAAGATCAGGAGTAAAGGTCAAGCCCAGAAGCCTGTCAAAACTTGAGGCCTCCCCAAGACAAGAGCCATTCATTTTAATTGATGCCAGATGGGGATCAGAACGTTGATGATGTAAAAATAGAAGCTTGGTTTTAGATGCATTAAAAGTAACCAGCCACTCCCCATTGTACAACGTGATCAAGATCAGAGGAGAGAGAATCGGAGAGAACTTGGTCATTTACTGTCTTAGATGTACTACCATAAATGGTAGTGTCGTCAGCATAAATGTCTACAAATGATGTAAGGATGTGATTTGGAAGATCATTAATGTAGATCAGGAAAAGAGTTGGGCCCAGGATGGACTCCTGAGGGACTCCAGCATTAATACCGTGAGCTTCTGATTATTGCCCATCAACTACTACTCTTATGAACCTATCAAAGAGAAATGATTTAATAATTGAGAAGACATTTCAAGCTATACCATAGCTGGAGACCTTGTGAAGTAAACCTTTATACCATACCCTATCAAAGGCCTTAGATATTTCAAGAGCAATTGCCCTAGAAAGGTTGCCTCTGTCGAGAGATTCGCTAATCCTATGAGATATAACTGTAAGCACATCTGCTGTAGATCTAGCAGAACGGAAACCATATTGAGTGTCACTAAGAAGGTTATTTTTGCTGAGATGGTTGATTACTTCTCTATTTAACACAGATTCCAGCAACTTACTCATGACACACAGGAGACTTATTGGCCTGTACTGAGAGGGGGATGAACGATCACCTGAATTCTTAAATACAGAGTATACTGATGAGATTTTCCAGGGTGATGGGAAGCAATTCTCCTTAAGACAACGTTTAAACAGTTTTGTAAGTACGGGTGCTAGTTCTGGTTGAAGTTTTTTGAGTACTAAATTGGAATACCATCAGGGCCGGTTGCTTTACTGGAATCAAGGTTTTTGATTAGCTTGGCAACATCACATACAGATATTTGTATATCACATAGTGTGTTTTCTGATACAGGAGGAAATATTGGGGGTTGGCAGCCTTGGTTGAAAAGGGTAGAATTGGCTGCAAAGTTCTTGGCAAAGAGTTTGGCTTTGTCTGATGCTGACGAGATTAACTCAGGTCCATTGATGATAGTTGGGATAGAGCACACGCTTCTGTTCAGGATTCTGTTTGCTATTTGCCAAAACTGGTGGGAACCAAGCCACTGCTCAGTTACTTTGGACTTGACGGACTGAGCATACAACTCTCTTGCGTTCTTTATTACTTTCTTACAATGGTTGCTGGCAGTCCTGAAAGCGGCTTTAGTTTCCATACATCTATTACGTTGGACGCAGTGGAAAAAGTGATTTCTGTGCGCAATAGCAGCAGCACATTCTTGAGAAAACCATGGCATGGTTTCCTCATTTGGCAGTGTATCAACATGATTATGTTGCATATTTTACCAGCAGCAGCAGCATATAAATATAAAATATGACTCCTATAATGCCCATTTTTATTTTTTTCAATTTTTACAAGGAGATCACCACTTATCAAGACCTGATGACACTCGAGAATAAGGGTTAATGGGTGCACCATAATCATCAAGACAACAGTGTAGTAATCGTTAGTAGTGGGAGTTTCGTATAATTTGATTATTCAAGGGAACGATTAAGCAAAAAGTTGTTTACATTGGACTTGAAGAAAACTGTATTGTAGTCAGTTACTTTAATGCATACAGCCCAATCATGGTGACACATCAGTCCTGGTTAGATCACCAACGTTGAGCGACGTTGAGTTTGACCATGGCCAGATGGGTGACCATTTGGGAACAGTAGGCACTATATGTGTACACATAAACGAGTATGTAATAACTAGGGCTACGACATCAGCATATTTTTTTCCATTGTTTTACTCTCGAGTGTGTATCTGTTGATATCTTATAGGCTTTTATATAGAGTGATGTGGTTGAATAACTGTGTCTAACTGTGTCGGATATATACTAGAGAGTCAAAATAATGAAAAGAATATTTTGTTGTCATAGCCCTGGTAATAAGAGCATGTGATACTACAAAACTGGGCATATATTGTTTTTGTTTTAATACACTGTCCAGTGACAAAACTTCTTGTGGTGCCAACAATGACAGTGCTGCCTTGGTTATCCAAACTACGCTCTGGATTAGTGGCTGATGAGCACAGAGTATTGCATGTGCTATGATATTATGTGTGTTCAAGATGTGATTAGAATTAATTAACGTTACACAATTTGCTTCAATTCGCTCTAGACAGTGCGTGAAGCAACTTAATGTAATGATCTAACAAAAATCAAAAGATTCCTATTCCAGTAAGTTCTATCTAAGACATATAGAACTCTCTTCCTGCTAGCTCTATTCCACCCATCTGTAATCTAGGTCAGTAGTCATCTTTCGTTCTTATTAGCTACTTACATGAAATAGCTTCAGGCCTTGTCTCGAGCGGTTTCCATTAAAAATAACATTTGGTCAGCTTCATGAGGAATCGAAAGATGTATTCATCTGGTTTAATCTAACATGAAAAAAAAGCGAGAAGGGATATTTTTAATGTTGAATGCAAAGGAAAATTTGAATTGAAGGAGATTATTCAGCGTAATCCAATTTTATTCACACACAGAGATTTTTATCCGGTAATTGTCGATTGCAAAATCTGGAACTATAATGTTGATAAGAATGGTACGTTATCACCAAATTACAGATGGAATTACTTTTATTTATTCAAATGCTTATTAGATTGTTGCAGCAAATCGCAAAATCCTTTTTAAAATGAGGATTCATGATTCGTACAGAAAATACTGCCCATCTAAAACAAGACTGAGCTTAAAGTAGTGTTGGGACGATTCGTTGGAATAAGAATCATAATCATAAAAATCGGAACTTTTAAGGTATCAGAATTAGTATCAGCGTTAGAAAAAAATATTGTGCTTCTTTTCTGATGCTAAAAACGATTCTTCTAATTGTCTTTTCTTTTTTTTTTTAAACTTAATTTATTATTACTGGTATTAATGATACAATGAAATATATTATTTTGGTTTTGAACTACCACTGAAACTAAAATAATGCCCCACAAATGTATTTTTATGCTTGCAAAAAAATGCGCACGTATTACACGGGTTGTTACAATTATTCAAAAAAATAAAATAAAATAAATAAAATCAACAACTCTATAACCAAATATGCAGAGGTTTTAAAAGAATCAGAATTAGAAATCGTATAGTAATCGGGAAAAAGATTAGAACAGTAGCGTCACTAGTTTAAAGCTCCCACAATTCCAAGCTAGAATCGATCAAATGGACAGATTTACTTTCATATGTTGATAATATTACACATAATAAACAAACTCTTCTTTACAGCAACATCAACAGTTCACAAATTGAGCACGTAACAAATGTTTAGACACAAGCGGTCTTCAGCTAACGATGGGCAAACACTTGTAAATAACAGAATCGGCTTATGGTTGCACCAAATTCACAAAGAAACAAAACTGCCCTTACTTCTAAACGTATACCACACCAAATCATATACCCTCATTTATTCTTTGATTATCAGGATGGGTCTCCTTGCTGCTTCGGCTGTTTGGAGACTTGTGTAGAAACTACCAGACAGAAATCCATTTGTGATAATCACTTGTCTGATGCAGGGCCAAGAACTGGCCCAGTACTTGTCGAGCTGAGGTACGCTGCCTGGTTATTACTTATGGGCTAGTTTTATTATACACATAGATTCGAAAAAGTTGTCAAAAAACAAATATATAACAAATAAATGTTATCACAGACAAGATAAATAACTTTTCTACCTAACTGGATAAGTTTTTAGTGATTTTATTTAATGAAAAATGTTTATTTGGTTCGAAAAACGAGTAAGGTTGCCACAATGTCTTTGAAGACTCGATAATCACTTCAAAATAAGAAATAAAAAATGGTGGTAGAAACTCACCCAATACTCCTAGCTTTCAGGTGGGGTAAGTTTATTTCTTGTTGCCTGAGGCGCCCCTAGCGGGGAGTCCAATGGAGATGACCAGGCAATTTTTGCTAGGCCAGCGTGCCTGTCTTTTAGGTGCACTGGCTTTTTTGAACGTGTACCACATTTTGCTGAGGTGGAGAGTATGTTAATATCTAGCCCACAAAATCAAGACGAAGATCTATAACGCATAGATCTTTCTAATACCGACTTGAATGTGTAAACTAGACTGTAAAATTACATCTGAAAGTAGTAACCTTCGAAGTCACATAATGCGCTTCATTATTGAACATAAACTATCTGATCACATCAATAATGCAGAGTTATTATAACCGACTTGCATGCCATCAGTATGCACCGTAATAAAATGTGGAGTCTTAAGGTTGTTTGGTCAGGTTAAGTGTTCCAGTGTAGAGCTATGCAAAATGATATGTTAAAGGCATGTTGTAAGAAAGCTGATTAAAAATTAGGTTAAAGAAAAGGTGGATGGACGACGTTTGTGAGTGGACGGACATAAGCAAAAACGAAGCGAACACGTTGGCCCAAGATCATAGAGCTTTGAAGGCCCTCAATCATGCAAGTGTATATTCTACAGCAAGTGAAAATAAGGCATGAAGTCACTTGCTTTTTAGGGGTAATAAATAATAATAATGATAAATAATATTAATAATAATAAATAATATTAATAATGATAAATACTATTAATAATGATAAATAATATTAATAATGATAATAATATTAATAATGATAAATAATATTCATAATAATAAATAATATTAATAATGATAAATAATAATTAATAATAATAAATAATATTAATAATGATAAATAATATCCATAATAATAAATAATATTAATAATGATAAATAATATTAATAATGATAAATAATAATAAATAATAATAAATAATATTAATAATGATGAATAATATTAATAATAATAAATAATATTAACAATAATAAATAATATTAATAATGATAAATAATATTAATAATAAATAATAATATTAATAATAATAAATAATATTAATAATAAATAATAATATTAATAATAATAAATAATAATAATAATGATAAATAATATTAATAATGATAAATAATATTAATAATAATAAATAATATTAATAATGATGAATAATATTAATAATGATAAATAATATTAATAATAATAAATAATATTAATAATGATAAATAATAATTAATAATAATAAATAATATTAATAATGATAAATAATATTAATAATGATAAACAATATTAATAATGATAAATAATCTAAGCACAGACACGATGAACTGATGATTGGTAATTATGCAAATGCAGATTCTGTCGACAAAAGATCAAACGATAAACTACATAATAAATCAATGTAGCAAACTAGCCGCTAAAGAACATAAAAATAGATATGATCAAGTTGGGAAGGCAGGGCACCCTGTACACACACACACACACACACACACACACACACACACACACACACACACACACACACACACACACACACACACACACGTGTGTGTGTTTATATATATATATATATATATATATATATAAAATTTAAGTCATTCAATAAATTTAAAAATTTATGACGTGAAATGTTTAAATTTCAAATCAAAAGATTTTTATTATTCTATGTAAGACAAAGAATACACTTGAAATAGTATAACTCCTTATCCTAAAGGATTTCAATGTCTACTATCTCTTCAGAAGAGAAAATATTTACATCTTATTTGCTAAAGTCAATGAGACATGGAAAATTACAATTAAAAGTTGTTTAAATATTTAAACGTCATAGAGTAAGGGAAGTTAATGCAAAGGATAAAAAAATTCACATCCAAATTGCATGGTAATTATGATTTATTTGCACTATCTTGGATATGGAGCAATTTTTTATTATTTAGGTGGGATAGTAGTTATAGAATATTACTGCCAATAATATTTTGGAAAATTTATAATCACAGGTTTCCATACAAGTTTATTGTTAGACAATTTTATTCTGAAGTATATATATATATATATATATATATATATATATATATATATATATATATATATATATATATATATATATATCTATAAAGCTGAATGTCTGTGTGTTCGTGTGTCTGGTCACGAATAGGTTCCTATATGGTTGACTATTTTAAGAAACTGATTACATATAATGATAGAAGATGTATCGAGACGCAGGAATGGGTATGTTTGATCTGGCAGGACGATGGTCCATTAAAATTGTGGAGTCTGCGTTCGCGCCTGGTCCACAAAGTAAAGAAATAAAAAAATAAAAAATAAAAGAAAACGTTTACAAGTGGTTTTGATATAGATGTACATAAGAATACTTTGATAAGTATGTTTTAACTTAAATAGGGATGGTATAATAAAATTGTTGGGTCTGCTTCGCGCCTGGCCTCCATAGAATGGAAATAGGCACACACTTTAATAAAGACTTTTTATATCTATCTGCGTAAGTATACTTTGATAATTATGTTTCAGTTTGAAGAAATATGGTATAATACAATTATGGGGTGTTCGTTCGAACCTGACCTCCATAGAATGGAAATATGTCACAAAGTTTAACAAGTTTTTTTTTAATATAGATCCACAGAATAGTGTGATAAGTGTTTCAGTGTAAACAGGTATGGTATAATAAATTATGGGGTTTATCTATTTTATTTTTACTTTCATCATATTTTGCTTTGGTTTTGATACCCCCAAATTCGAAGCTATCTATTTACAACCCTTCCTTTTTATAAATTATCATACTTTCATAAATCAGAGTCCATTTTCTGTAGGCTGTTTTTGCACCCAGTCAACGACGGGTATTTTGCTAGTATATATATATATATATATATATATATATATATATATATATATATATATATATAGTCTTAATAAACTTTGAATAAATTAAATGTAAAAATAAAAACAAAGAACGCAGTTTTAATTCCCGGAAAATGAAAAAATATATTAACTTTAACATATCGCAGACTTTTCACCTACATAATCCGACTTCTTAAAAGTTTATAATTACAAAAAGAGAATCATTTATATAAGGAGAGGAGTAAAAAATATATATTGGGAAAAGTATGAATCTATATTCCGATCCCCCACTTTGTAATCAACTGAAGTACTTGATGCAATAATCATCACTCAGCTTCACTGACCATAGCAGCTCATGAACAGCAATGTTGTATGGCATAACAACTCATTTCCTATTCAAGTGAAGAAGACTAATTATGATGTTCTTCTTGATGGTAATTACTCAAGTGTTCAGGTATCTAACAACGCACTTGTAACAATTGGGTAGTTGAATAGGGGGGAAGAGAATGTTTTAGATCTATTATTCTGCTTTGTTATAAATCAACCACTGAATGCATTACTGTTGCAGCGCAAAGAAGTTTCGTTGATTCAGACCAAAATGCCAGACACCCTCTTTTGCAATGTCAAGCACAATGGTCTTTCCTTCGCCTGAATTATCCATAAACCAATAGATCCGTTACAAAACCTGCATTCAATAGATATTACAGTAGAGCATTTTTTTTTTAAATTGAAATCGCTCAAGACAAGGCATGAAGCCATTTGATTTAAGGATCTAACAAGATCGAAAGATGATTGTGCAAAGACAGGAATTGCCTATTGACCTTAGTCTTGAAAAAAAACTAAGGCTGTTGGTAGAAGGTAAACAATTAGCAGGTAGAGAGTTCCACAACTCTGTAGTCCTTGGAAAGAAAGCACTGGAATAGGAAGCTGAAATGAGAAGCCATATCACAATGAGGTAGCAAAACAGTGATGTTGATGGAGACCTCTAGACCAACGAATCAAATAAGCTGGAACAAAAGAAAACAAGGAATAAACAAGACCAGAAAAAACTGAGACTAGTAACATCAAGCCTGTGTGTGTGTGTGTGTGAGAGAGAGAGAGAGAGAGAGAGAGAGAGAGAGAGAGAGAGAGGTTGCAGTGGAGAAGAAAGTGTGGAGCCAATCAAATTACAGATACGTTTCTGCAATTTAGAACTTTCAAATGGGACATAGATTTACTAGCCCAATTATGGCAACAATATTCCATACATGGTTTGATATTAGATTTGTAGAGATAGAGAAATTATTAAGAGCGATGGAGAGAACCAATTTTGCAAGAAGCAGACCGATAAAAGGATTTAATATAAAGACTCTATAAAAGATTTGACGAAAAAGAATGACCAAGAAGTTTTAGTGTTGATTTTTCATCGAGAGCAGTACCATCCATCAGAATATTAGGAATAAAAGGGACACGCCTGCGATTGAAAGACAATAGCTGAGTCTTTACATGATAAAACAAAACAAGCATTCAATCCTTAATAGAACGCAAATTAACTGATATGTAGATCGACTGCATAGTTCAACTGATCCGAAAAGATAGGTGAGAAGCAATACCAGAATAGAGGATGGTGTCATCAGCATAAATGGTAATTTTCTGAATAATATTCTCTGGAAGGTAATTTCTATAGAACAGAAACAATAGTGAACCTAGAATAAAGTCCCGAGGAACACCCGCATTGATAAGAAAATAAAATAAAGATACTCCATCAAGAGTTACTCGTAAGCTTCGATCGGAAAGGAAACACCTAACAATGTCAAGAAATTTGCCACTATTACTATGAAGTTGAAGATCATATAGAAGACCAAAATGCCAAACACCCTCTTTTGCAATGCCAAGCACAATGAGCTTTCCTTTGCCTGAATTATCCATAAACCGATAGATCCGTTATAAAACAATCGTTGTCAAATATTTTTTATCGTCGATTGCTTGGTAACCCCCGCCAGAAAGATTTAAGAGACAAAGAAACGGATGCCTTTGACAGTCGCCTGGTAGATATAACAGCAAAGATCATCTATTTTTTTACAGAACTCAGCTGCATTCATCTAATCGAATATAATGTATTGAGTTTTAGTATTAAGTTCAGTTCTCTCTATCGCTTCTCTCTATCACTAAACGCTTTCTCCCACTTGAGGCTATTCTATATCTCTACAAATCTACTATGTATATGTATGGAGTATTGTTGTCATAATTGAGCTGGTGAATCCATGCCTTATTTGGTACGTTCAAGGATGGAGTATCGCTGTCACATCTGGGCAGGAGCTGCTAGGAAGAACTTATTCTACCCTGGCAGAGTTCAGAATGGATTTCCTAGCTTAGTGAAGGAAGCCCTTTTCTCTTCCCTGCAACTTCTTTCTCGCAGAAGAGACGTTGCAAGCCTGTATCTGTTTTATCGTTATTTTCATGGCAAGTGCTCGTCTGCGCTCCAATCTATAGTCACCCGATCTCGCCAAACATTCACGAGAAACACTCGGTTGGCTGTAAACACTATCAATAATTTCTCCTACTCTTTATCTGTGCCTAAACCTAAACGTAGATTCCATGAACAAAGCTTATTTCTAAGAACTGCACACACGTAGAACTGTTTTCTATTTACCTGCGTTCCAGCTGATTACAATATTGCCGTCTTCAAGTCCAATGTAAACAAGTTCTTGATGAGCCTTTCCCCTTAAGTAATCCAATTTACCAAATGTACACTTCTAACGGTTACTATGATATTGTCCTTTTGGCCACTGTTCACTCTTTAATCCTTATCCTCGAGTGGCCTGCAGGCCTTGATAAGTGATGATCTCTTTCTAAAAAAAAATTGATGGTTCTTGATAAAGTGTAAAACCGCATCCGTAATTTGATTGGCCTGATCCTTTCTTCTCAGCAAACTCTCTCTCTCTCTTTCTTTCTCTCTCTCTCTCTCACACATACGTGTTGTTTCTAGACTCCATATTTTTCATAAATACTATTTGTACTAGCTCGCTTTACTCGCTTTTCTAGTAGTTTTCAACAATTCGCCGTTTTAGTAACCTTGGCAAATTGAACCGGATTCCCCCGAAAGAGGAAGCTTCATGTGGATATCAAGTTCACAACTGATTTCCAGTTGCATGTGTATCCTGGTCAGAGGAGATGACGACGTTAGGTTTCTGCAGTTTTTGAAGGAGGCTGTCAACATCCTCATACAAAAAGCGCCTGGTATTACCAAGTTGTTGTTTTGATAGCTTATTATAATAGTATCCTATTCCTGTTTTTCTCTTTATTTATAGCGTTAGTCTTTTCAAAACTAAGGTCAATAAGCATTTCATGTCTTTGCGATAATCATGTATTCTCCCTGTTAAGTACTTATCCCCTCTCGGTTCCCAAATAAACAAAGATTAGAGCATTCCTGTAATGGTCTGGTCCTTGTTTATTGCGGTTTGATGATAGTTCTGTGTAGTTCTATGAGGTCCACCCTCTCAGCCTTTTTCTTCTCTGTTTGAGAAAGGGTTAGTTTATTGTTAATAGCATGAGGCGCCTTTACTGGTAAATGCCGACGAATCTGCTCAGGCATTTTTTGCCAGACAGAATGGCCCTACTCGCTTCCCGACCCTAGTCTCACAGTTCTTGCAGTGAGAGAGATCTAAAAATCTCCTGTTAACACCTTACATGAAATGGCTTCGTGACTTTTTAAGATCGATTTCCTTGAAAAGGTAATTGAAAAACATAAAAGTTTGATTTGCCATGAACAAGGAAAATGAAAAAAATTACCCTGCGTAGATATGTACTTCATCTAGTATATATTGCGCACATAAATGGATTCTCTGATAAAGGAAAGCGTTAAGGTTAAGTAAATGCGCTTTCAAGATTAGCATCAATATGAATCATGCCCACTTTAGTAATTGAATATTTTAAGCGAACAATCAACAGTTTTTGGCAGATGATCAAAATATGCATCTTCTGCTGTTGAGTAATTGACCAATCGGGTTTGACATTAAGAAAAACCCATCGCAAATTTTCAGAGAGAGAGAGAGAGAGAACGGAGAGATAGCATGTATTTATTTCCCTCTATTAGAAAGATATGGTGGGCAAGGCCGGAAAGTGGAGAGGCTAGGGCAGTGCATGAGAGGTGGTTAAATTCTGGCCTTTTACCCATTGTCTGAGAACCTCATCGACCAAATATGCTTCGACTGTTTACCGGGGAGAGTTACTTGGTTTTTCATGAAAATGCTTCTGGAACTGTCGTTACGTGCTGGTACCGCAACATCCCGTGGGAGGAATAAACACAATAAAACGATAGCCAAATCACAACGCAATATTAAGAAAATAAACTTCGTAATATATTTGAATTATAAATTTTAAGCAAGTAAAATATGTATTTATTTTCCTAATATTGCGTTGTGATTTGGCTTTCAAGCGCACTTGATGCGTATTTTATTTTCTTCACATTAAATCAACTATTCTATAGTGGAACTCAATCCTATGACATATATATATAATGAGAAAGAAGTGAACCATAATCGAATGTTAAAAAATAATGCATAAGTCGATTAAAAAAATCACGAAGTGTAATACAATCCAAGAAAAAAGTGAATCATTTCCTGATTTTTTTAAAAATCGATTTATGTATTATTTTTCAAAATTCGCTTATGGTTCACTTCTTTCTCATTATTTTAAAATTTTGCTATTCTAATATATATATATATATATATATATATATATATATATATATATATATATATACATACATATATATATATATAAATATAACTATTTACTATAACAATTATTAAATATATCAGCTGTCTAAAGATCCTCGCCTACTGACAAAACGCATTATTGATGCTATTGTTTTTCCCCCGTTTTCTTTGTAAAATTCAGCCATGTTTTGTAAAGTATAAAACAAAAATAATTTTCCTCTACCAAAAAAAACCAAAAAAAAAACCCAAACATTTCGAATCAATATTTGAAAGATAAAAAAAATTGCAGCATAAAATCCTTTACTAAATTGACAAGATTTGGTATCAAATAAGTTGTAAAGACCTGATATTTCGCACACCAAAAACAACCAAACCAAACAAACCACCATGAATAGATACTTGAAGATATAAAAACTTGAAACATAAATATTTTTTCTTTAATTCCTGGATTCAGCATTAAATAACCCGAAAAGGGTTGATATGCGGTAAAACAAAACAAACAAACCAAACATCATTAATAACTATTCTAATATATAAAGAACTTGAAGCATGAGATATTTTTTTTTTGAATTACCGGATTTAGCATTACATAACACAAAATCGTTTTATATGCCGTAAAACACAATAACCAAACTAAATTCCTTATATTTCTCAATAAATTCACACAGAAAATTGCTCAAGAGTTCCGCGATGCACTCCAACGTGATATTTATGGTGTATTTTGTGCAGAATAACCCTTACACTAACCTTAAGTCTAATCCTAAACTCGCTAAAATAAGTAATGGACGAATGCGCGAATTGAGCCTTACTGAATCCACATACAGGTGCCTAACAATATTTTTCGAATACTTTAAAAAAGTACTTCGAAGTGGTTACTAGTGCCAAAAACTTTTGAGATTGTAAGTACGTAGTTGAGGAGTGAAAATCTACTACTAGTGCGATCATTTTTTTTTCGTTTGGTCTTGATAATTTTAGTTTTTTTTTGTGTGATTTTTGCAAAAACTTGCTCGCACTATTTTTCGGACATGACAAAAAATCCTAATTTATTAAGAGCCATGTTCATGTATATATTGCAAGTTTTCTGCTTGTACATCTAGCTTTCATCATTAGAATCAATTATCTATTCTATTCTACTGGCAAAACAATTAAGTTTAATGAGGTAAAATGCATTCAAAAGAAGGCGGTTGTTTGGTACTGAAGAAGCGGGATGATGGCCTCAGCATCAGAAGGATCGCTATGAATTTGAAGCTGTCTAAATCAACGGTCGAATACACGCTGAAGACAAACTGACAAAAGAAGAGAGGGCGCAAAGGATCATTGGCAAGAAAACTGAAAGGTGAATGAAGAGGACTGTGACATGGCTTTTGATATCTGGTAAAAAAAGTAATAGCATGAAAAGTGAAGGGGAAATATGAATTGGATGTAAACGTCCGAACAGTACAAAGAACGCTGCATAGGATTGGTTTGAAGTATGCAAAGGCTAAGAAAAAAATTACACTAACAAAGAAAGATTAAGGAGCAAGACTGGAATGTGCTATAAGGTGGTTAACAAAGTATGTTGGCTTTAAGAAGGTTATATTTACTGATGAGAAGCGTTTAAAGTTTGATGGGCCCGATTGATGGTGTACTTGGTCGAGAAGGGGTGAGCCTGTTTTACTGAACAAATGACAGATGGTAGGAGGAGAAGTTATGATCTTTGCTAATGGAAAGATTATATATATATATATATATATATATATATATATATATATATATATATATATATATATATATATAT
This sequence comes from Euprymna scolopes, assembly GCF_053919585.1. NCBI lineage: Eukaryota > Metazoa > Mollusca > Cephalopoda > Sepiida > Sepiolidae > Euprymna > Euprymna scolopes. The sequence continues at coordinate 67,661,690 of NC_136511.1, forward strand.
GGTTGGAGTGGCTAAAAAGACGGCAGAACAGCGAAGGCTACAAACAGTTGCTGGACGAGAAAGCCCTACCAAGGATAAGAAGAGAGATGAGGAATGATTTCGTTCTACAGCAAGACAATTGTTGCATCCATGTGTCAAAACTCATGAACGACTGGGTGGTTAAAGTGAATATGACTACTTTGGAATGGCCTGCAAAAAGCCGAAATCTAAATTTAATGGAAAATGTTTGGGAAATGCTTGCGCAACTTGTCTATGATGGACCTGAAATAACGAAAGAGGCTCAACTAGTGGAACGAATACTAGATGCTAAAAAACAACTAATAGAAACATGTACAGATGTTATTGTGCATATGTTTGATCATTATGAAGAGAGCTTGATAAAAGTTATTGAGAAGAAAGGTGATATTACAGACAATTAACAGTTTTCAACGATGTCCGAAAAATAATGTCGCGTGTGCTCTGTAAAAAAAAAAAATGATGAAAATTAAATATTTTTCGTTACCTAATCGATTTTCTTCGATTTTTATTACATGTATTGTTTTTATATGTTTATGCTATTCTATTGAAGGAATTTCTCCACTCTATGGTACTCGGAAATTTGAATACTAAATTGTTCGAAAAATATTGTCGGGCCCCTATACAAAGAAACCGTGTTGCAAGACGTGACTAATGATACTAGTTCTTTCTTCGATGTTACTAACAGCATCAACAGCATTATCAGCATGAAACTCAGCAATGAAATAGGATGGACAGCATTTTAAACTGCTGACAAAGGCATAAATATCTCCTCTAATATAAAGCTCACCTGTTTGTTTAAATGTATGTATGTATGCTTGTATGTCTGCCTAAAACTTTCGACAGATTCTCATGAGATCAATGCTATTTTTAAGCGCACATTTTCGGTCCACAAATATCCGAAAATTGGCTAAAAAGATTAATTCCTTCATCCATAACTGTGCACTTTTCTACAGGGAGGGGTCGCTTTTTTCACCGATATTTTCGAAAGTGGATTAGGTAACGAAAAATATCTTCTCTTTTCGATTGACTAGCGTTAATTTAAACCTACATCACTTTCGGTTTGGCGATGGACGCAACAGCAAAGACGTTCCGTTTTTTTCACGTTCTTTTCCGCCTCAGGGAACGGGTTCGAGCCTGCCTGCCTACTACCACATTTTGTTTTGCTCAACACACACCTCCAAACACTCGGGCAACGCCGGGCACCCAGGCTAGTATTCTATAAACGCAAACGGAACTGCTATTTCCTATATTTCAAGCCATCATATATATGGAATAATCACATTAACACTCCAGCTCCCATTAGAACACTGAAGTTAAGTGACAGGGAACATGGCCAGTAGAGCAACCTGGTAAGATAATGCAATAGGTGTTTACGTTTATGAAATCAGGATTATTTTGTGTATTTTAACAATGTTTGAAGTAACGTTAAAAATTTGCAATTAGTTGGTAATGTGTCAACAGACGTAAGAATTCCAAATAACCAATCCAAAAAATATTGCATTTATGGATGAAAACTTACGTGGTTGAAGTCATGAGCTTAGGGAACTATTAATCTTTTGGTATTAAAATTGTAAAATTTTCTCAAATTTTTAAGATCTTCATATGAGAAAGCATTTGTGTATGCACACAATGTTGTGCATCTGTAGTGTCGCTCCTGGCCACAGGTAGTGTATGATTGTGATAATGATACTCAAAACAGCACTAACAATTACTTTTGTTTTACATAAGGGGGCACCACTTATCAAGGTCCAGGGGCCACTCGAGGAAAATAATTAATGGGTTTACACTAGTCATTGTGATTTTAGAGTAGTAAACATTAGTGGGAATTTTATAACTTGGATTACTTAGGGGAACGGTTCAATAAGGACTTGTTTACGTTGGACTTGAAGACAATCAGATTGTAGTCAGCTGGAAAGCAGGCAGTCGGAAGGGAGTTCCACAGGCGAGCAGTTCTAAGAAAGACGCCCTGTCCATGGAACTAGCGAATGAAAAAGCTGGATATAAACATAAATCTTATGAATTGATCAACAGATAGAATTTAAGAATGAAAGCGAGAAAGCATGAATTAACAAGTAACATATATTTATCTCAACAATTTCAGAGATATATGTCAGATATACTTCGAAAAACCAAAAATTGTTGAGGAATTTGAAAGTTCTTTAATAAGTACACAGAAAGTTCGTTTCGAAATTACGTTTGGAGTATGTATGTATCTGAGTATTCTTTCTGGGCGGCCCTGTTCACTAGAGATATAGCAGAAGGCTTTAAGGATTTCTTAGCATTCAGTCTTCTAGAACAAGCATTGTTGATGTTGAACGTCGCCTCGCCTCGCCTCGCCTCGCATCGCATTGCAGTTGTTTCCCTGAGGAACTCTGATTTCAGTTAAATATATATTGGGAGAAGTACATTTATATGGATATATGTAAGGATGTAAGATCTTACTTGAAAACAAAAAAAGTGGAGCAGAGGGAATATGGTGAAGAAAAAGGTGATTATACATGAATGGATAGTCTGGTGGAAGATAAATAATCCAGTTACGGTAAAATCCAAATGTATAGCTTCAAGAAAGTTAAAAGAAATTTCATTTGTACAAGTAAAATCCAAGGAAATCCAAATATATAAAATATATATAAATATATATATAAAATATATATATATATATATATATATATATATATATATATATATATATATATGTATATATATACGTACGAAAAAATACACATTGGTTTTTATTAAAGAGCATAACTATCTATTAAAGAACACTTTCGTTGTCTTCTCCCAAAACTTTACTTATAAATACAATTGCAGTGTTTAATGTGATTCTCTAATTTTTCTTTCTCTAAGCAGCATACAAAAACTGCACACAAATATATTGACACAGACACACGGGTACATGCGAACACACACACACACACACACACACACACACACACACACGCACACACACACATATATATATATATATATATATATATATATATATATATATATTGCTGCTTCGCTCAGCATTTTTGTGGAGAAAAAATATTTTATTTCTGAAGAGTCCATAAAAGAAAGATGCCGAATAAACATACTAATGTTGAATGTTTTCTTGTGAACGAAAAAAAAAATAGGGGGAGTAATCTGACCGGTTTCGCCCTCGCTTTTTCAAAACTGTATCGTCGGATTTGTTTTGGAGAAAAGAAAACGAATGAGAATCGAAAATATGTACAAATAAAATCACGTTGCGTTGTTATGTATTGGGTGGAAAAATTGGGGGAAAGCGATTGAAATATAGCAACGTTATATTATTCGAAGATCCTAGAGACTAATCACACTCAAACCTAAGAGGTTTTCCTTCTGGTTACAGAGGGAACCCGTTCTTAACTGAACGTGAACAGTCACCAAGATCTTTAAATGAAATAATGAGTGAGCACGACTCAGGATTGAAAACGAATGCGTGCTGAAGTAAGCTGCACAAGACGGGTTTTTATGAGGTGGTCAGTAATTGAAGACCCGTATGTATTGGCAATTACGTCTGTTGTTTAGAATAACAATTTCTGATTTTGATAGATACGTGTTATTGGGCTCTTCGATCCAATTTTAGTTGACACTGCAACTGCATCAAAATTGTAAATTACATTATTATTATTATGGTGGAGAGGTAGAACATATTTTCGAGAAGATGGCATTAACGTCCTTTTTTTTCCAAAACAAATCCCTCGATACAGCTTTGATAAAGTGAGGGCGAAACCGGTCAGCTGACTTCCCCATCTTTTTCTTTTCTTCTCTTCACCCCGTTAACTTTATTTTAAATCATAAATTTAAGTCTTCCGTTCATGATTGCGTTATATATATATACATATATATATATATATACATATATATATATATATATATATATATATGCGCGCGCGCGTGTGTGTAGGGGGTCCATATATAACTCTACAGTTTAAAAATGAAACAACATTTTCATTTTTTTAAATGACTGTATTTAATAAATTCAATTTCTTTTCACGCAGTTTAAAGTATGAATGTTCGTTCTGACTCAGTTGGGAACGATAATGTCTCTTAAGTAGCCTTCGTTTTCGGCTTCGCAAAGTCACGCTCTTTCCAAGCTTTTCTCTGTGACAGTTCTTTATATTGGAGGTTGTAAGGAAATAATTTACTGTCGCATCATCTGCCTTCTTGTTCCTGGCCGGTTCTAGGCTTATTTGCATAAACCTTGTCTTTAAGATATTCCCAATGCCAAAGGTCTAGTGCTGTTAAATCAGGAGGGCGTGGAGACCATTCGAAATCGGAATTTCGAGATATATTTCGATCCTGAATAATCACAGTTAACAACTACATTGTGGCTCTAGCTTGAGCTTGAGAACGTCATCGAGGAAATGTGTTTGGGTTATATTCAATGCTACATCTCACGTCCTCAGTATATTCCGGTGTAGGAACTGTGCGATTTGGTTCACGTTTTAGCCTACCATTTACATATCCCTGCTCTTGAAAATGTGTCGCTAAGTTTATCATTGCAGGCCTATTAGGAGGATGTCGAACATTGAAATAGCGCATGTAAGATCGTTGCGTTGAAACAACTGACTGTAAATTTTCCAAGTCTAATTTAATTTTTTTCACTGGTTGTTCTGGTGTAAATACCCAAACAAAAAATTTCCAAAGATTGTATTTTATGATTCTGAAAAGATAAATCAAAATATATAAATAGAAACAATGTTATTCAATTTTTAAAATGTATAGTGACTTCTGGGCAACATTGCATATATATATATATATATATATATATATATATATATATATACATATATATATATATATATATATATATATATAAATTACATTAAGTTTACCAAGGTAATCAAAATGGTAAACTTAAAATATATAAATATTAAAGAGTTAATATTTACAAGTAAAGTAATCTCAACCAGATGGAAAAGCTCAATAAAACCGAAAAGGTAATAGAGCTTATAATATGAACAAATGATTAATAAAACATGTTAAAAAAACATCTTGAAAAAGAATTAAAAACATATTTAATTTTAAAAATCCCGCATTTTGCTAATTCCTGACCTCTGATGAGAAGGAGAGTATTTCTTCGAAACTCCGCGGATTAAGGACTATCCACTTATCTTGTGCTTCCTTTTTAAAATTAAATGTTTTTAACTCTTTTTCAAGATGTTTTCTAACATGTCTTATTAATCATTTGTTCATATATATATATATATATATATATATATATATATATATATATATATATGTGGGTGTTTGTGTCTGTGTGTGTGCATTTAATTTTATGTATTCTGACCTGCTAATCTTACTGTTTAAAGATTGCAAGTCTTGATACCATAAAAGTATTTTCGAAAATTAATTACCGTTTTCTGAAAGGTTTTCTTTTATTGATTACGTTGCGAATGCATTTGCACTTTAGTTCCACCCGCATCCTGTCATATTCAAAAGCCGTTTTGCTATTTTTATATAACGTTTTATTTCTACAACCCCTTTCGTGTAACCAAGAAGATTCATTAGAATTACAGTTGTGTAGTCACGCAAACATGTCAGTAATTTACACATTATTAATCAGAATGGATTTTACTTTTTTAATGCGGACATTTCGAACAATTTCGAAACAGATTCTGCGACGAGTATACTCAGGGATTACGAGGTGTGTGTAAGTTTCGTGGAACAAGTTTGATTTGAATGTAAAATAAAGATATTTAAAGTTTAAAGATGCAGTTTCTGAGTGTTTTGTAATATATATATAAGTATCGAAAATTGAAAAGAAACAGCCTGATTTTTACCAAAGTGAAGATCCCTATATAGCCTACCATCACAAGTGCATTTAAGAAGTTTTTTCACCATACAAGCAGACGGTCCGGGTGTATAAAATCAAAAGTTCTTTTGATAAACAGAGGCGCGTTCTAAATCAATGTCTTTGTATATTGAACCATGATACTTGACTTTTACATTCCAAATTTTAGATTAAGCCATAATATAACATATTTTTTATTATATTAACAGTAAGTTCTTTACAGTTCACTGTAGACTACAAGTTACTAAAGGGAACCATACAGAGCTTCTCCCTGATGTACCGTAGTGTGGCTCATAAATGAATCTATCAATTTGATTGAAAATGGGCGATTTCACTGATTTCAATCACAATAACTGCATTGGATGTATAAAACATTCGTTGGTCTTAACTCAATCCCGGGCAACACCTGGTCTCTCTGCTATTTTGTTAACGATACTATTACTAAACATACGATTATTTATTGTGGGGTGTAAGAAATATTCAAATAATACCACGAAGGGATAAATGAGACCAAAATCTCCAAGTGCACTTCTTAAAATGGGTAGGCCATCTTTTATATCTATTTCTCTAGGGCACATTTCTCAAGTATCATATCTACTTGCGTAACCTTAATGGACACTACTTCTAAATATGTCTCTTTCAGTATTTCAGGTTGTACCCTGATTCTGATCATGCTCTGTTATGTAGTTTTTAATAATAACCCTGAAAACTTGTGCCTCTTGATTTTAAAGGGATTGCGATATGCTGGTAGAGAATGCGATAAGTATGTCTCTGTTTAGGTACATATGCTGTAGAATCCCTATTTTTCCCTAATGAAGTATATGTTGTCTTGGTTACTTTTGGGGATGATGTAACATTCTACACTTTCTCTGATGCTTCGACTAATTATTACGCTGTTCATCACAATGTGGTTCCATACAGGGTTTCGGATGCTGAACAATCCATATATTTCTTTACTATGGTGCGTAGCTACAACAGTATCGATAGAAGGTTTTCTAACCATTTTGCATTGTCAGTAAGCTGCATTTGTATAGGGGTTTTCAAGCTGCTTAAAGATGGTAAGTCGTTATGTGGATGTTCCTGTTGGCCAAAAGTTTTGACAGCTTGGCGAACTGAAACTGTCGACCTGTGCATATTGGCATAGTATTACATTCTCCGGAACACTCAATGAATGTTCTGGATGCGTAGCTTGTCTCTTCAGATTTACAGTCCGTAATGGAATATATATATATATATATATATATATATATATATATATATATATATATATATGTATATAGTATGTCTATTTATACAGAAATATTGGCTACCTATGTGCACAAATGTTTCAGTAAGGTCTCCTTTCAGAGAGCCTTCTTAGTCAAGCCAAAATATAATTTCGTGACTCTTTGATAAACACTAATGGTTCAGTGAATTTACATTTAGGAAACTAAAACTACACAGCCATTGTATATATATATATATATATATATATATATATATATATGTATATATATATATATAGATATATACATATATACATATATATATCTATATATATATATATATCTATATCTATATCTATATCTATATCTATATATATATATATATATATATATATATATATATATATAGATATAGATATATATATATAGATATGTATATGCTCCGGCGTGTTAAGTCAGTATTTATTTCTCTCGTTCAGTCCGTCGCATATTATATAATATTCACTGTTTTGGAGAGAATACAGGTAAAATATTATATATTAAGACATGTCCGTTTTATAACACACAGTCAGGTAATAATTAATAATAAATAAACATCATGAAGCCACCTGGCCTTCCTTTGTGTAAGATTCCATCTATTTTTGCTGAGCGTATAGTCACTTCTGCCTTATGTTATAACGTTTGTGTATTATGTAACGATAAACCATTTTGTATTTCCCTTCAGATTATTGTTTTAAATAGATATTTAAGTACAGACGTTATCAAAAGAGAAAAATTATCTAAAATTAAATAACATTATTTACAGAGAGTATATATTTTTTTGTTTCGTCGGTTTTACAATTTAATTTGTAAAAACACTTTGATAAATAAGTATTTATATATATATATTTTGCTTTTGTTTGCCAGATATAAAAAGTTTAAATTGGAACGGTTGTTTAGTAATTAAATTAATCAACTTAAGACGCATTTGTTTCGACGTTTGCAAGTATAAAACGCTTTTTTCACATAGGTTTATTGTTATTCGCATAGTGAGTGCTAAAAGAAGCCTATCCTGCCTTGACAGAGTACAAAATAGACTTCGTGGTTTAGTGGGGGATGCCCTTTTCTCTTCCCTGCAACCTCTTTCCCACAGAAGAGACGTTGCGAGCCTGTCTTTTTTTATCGTTATTTCCATGTCAGATGCTCGTCTGAGATCCAATCCCTCGTCCCCCCTCGCCAATCTTTAACGAGAAACATCCGTCTGGCTGAACTACTGTCAATAATTTTCCCCACTCTTTATCTATGCCTAAATCCAAACGTAGATTCCATGAGCAAAGCTTCTTTCTTAGAACTGCACGCCAGTGGAACTCTCTGCCGCTTGCCTGTTTCCCACCTGACTACAACTTGGACGTCTTCAAGTCCAACATAAACAAACTTCTGACAAACCGCTCCCTTAAGTAAGACACTCTATCAAAAACCCCAATACTAATGATTACTACAATACTACCTCATTGATTACTGTACATGCAATAACCCTTATCCTTGAGTGGCCTTCTGGCCTTGATAAGTGGTGACCCCCATATAAAAAAAAGATAAGAAATTGTAAAGTAAAAAGGGAAACTACTCGTCAACTTACACTAACAGGTATCTAAATTTATCTTCTCTAATTCATTCTTTTACAAATAGTTGATCTTCCTTGGCCTTTTGGTCAAGTTCTTCAGATGCTGCACTTCTATTTCTTGTTCTCTTTCGGTGGAGGATAATCCTTCACGACTGAGACAATTTTTATTTTAGTACCTTTTCTCCACGTTAAAAAACGACCCTGGTGTCTAGCTCTGTCCTGTGGGGAGGCATAGTAAATAGGTACAAATAGTTGAATAAATAAATAAAAAATAGTTTAAAATGTATGCGAATTAATTTCACCTATAAACACCTAACTATAAGTACAAGTTCTTTTCTATCGCAAAAATTTTAGCTCGAAATACGAAATATCATATGCGCTTTCAAGCTTGTAAGTCTTAATTCCCGTCTTAATTGTTACAGTTAACGATAGATTTTACTATTTAATATTCAAAATACAGAAATTAAATCGAAAGTTTATGTATGAAATTATGTTTACAAAGTGCTGTTTTTATTTCACATTTTAAAGTTTCACATTTTCAAACAGATTTTATTTATGCGTTTAAATTTTGATATTTTATATATCTTGCTTTTATTATCTTGCATATCTTTGGCCCTGTCGGTGGGGCATTAGAATACGCTGACTGCCCCCCCCCTGCAGAGGGTAAAAGTCCGTCAATGGGGGTCCTAGATATGACCTTAAACTATATCCAGTGGCGAGGCCCCAACTTGCGGGCTTTGGGGGGTGTGGAGCCACCCTTTAATTACCTTTGCTCCCAGGTCCACTCTGACCCGGAGTGGTAGTACCTGTTAGGGTCCCAACTATGGGTTAAATAGAAACCGACTTGAAAACAACAAAAATATTCTATTAAAAATTTTTTCTTCAAAATCACGGGATTCGGCATTAAAATAAGCTGAAAAGGGTTGATATGCCGTAAAACAAAAACAACCAACCAGCCAACTTACATACCCTAATATATTTCGATGTAGCCAAGTTTATTTCAAATTTTTAAATAATACTTTTATTTTATAGCATTTACAATAAAGTGTATTCGTTTGTATGCATCTGATGGCAAAGCAGATCTTATTTGTTAGATTAGGTTTCCTAAAAAGTGTATTTTCCTTAATTGTATATTTATGTAAAACAGTTTATTCATGTATTTTAAATTAACATTTGCTATAAATAAGTTCGTCTACCTCGTCTGTGTATGTCTTAAAAGTCGAAACAATAAAACTCTAACGGTAAAGAATTGGGGTAAAGTATGAGAAAATAAACATGTCTGTTAGGAAGCTGTACGTGTGTCACACTTCCAAGAAAAACCCAAAAAAATGATTGTGCGAGCACTCTCTAATTTCATATATCCCAACATCGAATATATCTAATAACATGCAGATGATTAAAAAAACTAAGCATAAGATAAACAACAAAAAAAAAAAAATAAAGTGAACAGAAAAAGTTATCTCAGCAACGTAATGCAAGAATATATATAATGACAAACAAAATGACTCGGAGCAAATTCTTCCCTGTTTTTTTTGGGTTATTAATTACTACATTTATATTCTTCACATTGACATACCGCGCCCTGTTAGAGCATGGAAGTTAAGCAAGGGTTAGCTTGGTCAATACTAAAATAGAGATTCCTTTGATAATTCCAGGTGCCGTACGTGCTCTCCGCTTATCCCGGCACTGTTTAGCAGTTATTCTTGCAATTGGACTTAAGCAATGCCGATTTAGGAGAGGTGTTGTTGGGGCTAGCGACAAACTTGCCTCACCATTACACGTGCAGCTACCCTTAAAGGGAGGATTTATTGCCTCTTGCGACTGAATGGCATTATTATTATTATTATTATTATTATTATTATTATTATTATTAATATTATTATTAATATTATGACAGTATTATAGGGATTGACGCGAGAAATTAGAATTTGATTTATTTATGATAAAATCTCGTTCAGTGTCTTTATTGCTAATAATATAATAATTCATACAAGAATTGTCTAGTCCAAATCTCTTGGCCTTATATAGTATAAATAACTTATATCTCCTATCACATATATATTAAGTCGCTAAGCCTAGTTAATTTGGGGTTTATATAGGGGTGTAGAGGTGGGCGAGAACAGAATAGTTTCTCTGCAGTATAGTGTAATTGGTTCACAGAGTCAATCTCAATTCTGTGTTGGATTCAATTTTCAAATAAATCGCACTGAGATTAGTTGCTCTGTGATCGGATATTTATATTCCCCGCTTTTAAGGAGAGTGCCATTGTTATTGTTTCGGCAATGTATACAGGCACAGTTTTTAAATTCTCCTGATACACGAGAGGATGTTTTCGTTATAATTTACACATCCTTTTGTATTTTCAAATCGATTTCTTGCTGTTTAGGCTATCATTTTTACAGAGGGAAGTTATGTATTATATATTAAAACATAATATATTATTGAACCTAGGATTCATTGGCTATACATTTATTTAGAATGGATCAGCGGCCCATTTTTATTTTCTGAAAACAATTGATAACATTTTACTCTGAAATCCAATTTTAATAACGAATTATAACAAATGGAAAAAAAGGATAAAATAAGCGAATATTGTTTTCTGACTGTTAATGAGTAATTTTATTTTACGTACTTGTATTTATTTAATAATTCCATCGTGAATCTGGAATTGTAATGAAATGATAGGTCGCTTTTTCTCTGTTATTTTTTGCTGAATAAGACTTTTTTCAAATTTCCTCAAAATCTACACAGAGGGTTTTAAGGACCACAACAGGTCTGCATGTGCAGCTGTTCTGAATGGAACAACTCGCCATACGACACTACCAATTGAAAGCTCCATTTTCATCGCAGAATCTCTGCTATCGACCTTGCTCTCAACATCCTACAAAAAATAAACACAAGAAATTCATAATTTTTTTTTTAGATTCGCTCTCTGTTTCATTATAATTGAATAATATAAAACTCGACAACCCACTAATCACCAAACTATTGAACAGATTAAACTCAATGGCTACCCACAAAGAGATAATCATGTGCTGGATTCCAAGCCATATCGAGTGAAAGGCAATGTAAGAGGAGACTTAGCAGCCAAATCAACCCTGAAACCATCAATACTTCTTACACAAACTAAAAAAACAAAATCATTAAACTGTTTATGAAAAATGACAACAGAGCTGGAATAATAACACAAATAACTAGCTCATCCAGATTATACCCACCTTGGGAGAATGGGAAACATCCCGACAAAATATATCAAGAAAAGAACAAGAGGTTATAGCCAGAACACACATTGGCCACACAAACCTTACTCTAACCCTAACCCTAACCCTACATGCTCAGACAACAGCAACCACCACAATGCATAACATGTCAAAAGACCTGCACAATAAAACATATCTTTGTTGAATATGGAGCCTATTCGACCGCGAGAAAACGCCACCTAAAATCAAACAATATAAAAGACACATGCGCAGACAACATTCTCTCATTTCTGAGATCAAACTATACCAAAAAATATAACATCAAGCCCTTCAAAAAATTTCAATTAAAGCAGATAACCTTGTCTCTACTAAAAAAAAGAATAAAAACAAAAACAAAAACAAACAAACAAACACTTTGAAAAAATGAATAAAACAAATCAAAATGACCTTCAGCATTAAGTGGCCCAACGAAGGTCGATGTGCTAGTTAAATAAACCAACCAACCGACCAACCAACCAACAAACCAACCAAAATATAAACACATACATTGGTGTTAATGTTGAATTCTTAGAAACTTGATGACATAATATTGTTTAATTTTGTATTCTTCTAAATCAAAATATACGCGCCTGGTGTGATCTAAAGTCCTACTCACTGAAGTAAATTTACACCTGCAGTAATCACTGCTATCTTAGAAATTTTAATTGTTGCCCCCCTACAAATGAAGGGTGGACCTATAAATTCACCTTTGTCCGTTAATTCTTTCGTCTGTCCACACGTTTCTCAATAACTATACCTTGCAATTTTTTAAATTTTGCACAAAAATTAAACATGATATGAGTAAAAACGTAACAGAACGGATTTTCCGGGAAAACTCCGGTTGCCCCCCCCCCAGGGGTGCCTTTCTGGTTAAAATGGCTAAAATTGACAGTTTTGTTCTTATGAAAAAAAAAATTGACATTTTCGATATTCATAAAACTTTCAGAAAAGTTGTAATTAACTGATTGCTATATAATTTTGTTTGTCTATACTTCGCGATAACTCTTGGCTGTTTTAGGGCTAATAAAAAACACTCACTTTTTGGGACTATTTTATCATATTTGTCTAAAATGTTCTGCGTATGTCTGTTTAGTTTTCATTGTGCTGAACTCAAATTTTATATGTTAAGGCTTTGAGGACTTTTAGGGACTAAATGAGGGGGGATGCTGAACTTAGTCATTTTTTATGTGCACTCATGGGGGACCATGCATGCTTCACCTGTTTCATTTTGTGAATTCATATCAGACATCAAGAATTTATATTTGGCAAATATTTTTTTAGATTTAGCCAAAGCTAAACTCTAGATTTCTACGGCACAATCACGTTGACACACCGGTTCTAGCCAGATAACCGAAGTTAAGCAACGTTGAGCTTGGCCAGTGCCAGATTGTTGACCATTTGGGAAGGCTAAGCGCTGTACCTACCTTCTGGGAAGCTTAGGTGTGGAACCAGACCCTCACCTCGAAAAACGAAATCCTCACTATACAAAAGCATCTACAAAAGTTGTGGGTGGTTTCTGTCCCTCCTGGGGCTCAAGGTTATAGATGGAAACTCTAGATTTCATATCATCTTAATGGGTTAATATTGTGACCGGATCAGTTTTATTGTTCACATGTTGGGATTGCTTGACTATAGAATCAGCAGCAACCAGTAGTCACGGCTGGTTTTCTGTCAGGAGCAAGTTGCCGTGCCTTGTCCTGCTTTTTCATGCATTGTTGTGCTATAATTTGCTGTACATAAATACTAAAACCATCTTTTTCATGCACTTTTTTTACACAGTGATCACCACTTATCAAGGCCCGGAAGCAACTCAGGGATAAGTGTTATTGTAAGTACATTACGTTAGTGTGGAGATTTGGTGAAGTGTTTACTTAAGGGGGCGGTTCATTAGGAATTTGTTAACGTTGGACTTGAAGACATCCAAGTTGTAGTCTGGTGGGAAGCAGGCAGACGGAACAGAGTTCCACAGCCGTGCAGTTCTAAGAAAGAAACTTTGTTCATGGAATCCACGTTTTGATTTAGGCACAGATATAGAGTGGGGGAAATTTTTCACAGTGGATTCAGCTAGACGGGTGTTTTTCGTGAAAGATTGGCGAGAGGGGACCAGAGATTGGAGTTCAGACGAGCACCTGCCATGGAAATAACGATAAAACAAGGATAGGCTCGCAACGTCTCTTCTGTGGGAGAGAGGTTGCAGGGTAGAGAAAAGGGCATCCCCCACTAAGCCACGAAGTCTTGTATTTTCATTTTACTTCAG
>NC_136511.1:67680808-67735808 GCF_053919585.1 Euprymna scolopes
TTTTAGGAGAAAAAATATGTCCTGACTCGTATTTCTACATAGCTATAAGAGTTTTAACTCTTCCTCATGCCAGTCATGGCATATTTTCACTCCTAAAAATTGGAAAATGGTCTTGATAACTTTTTTAAATTTTGCATTTTAATTCATCTTGCTTGATGAAATCAACAAAAATCGAAACGGTCTGCATATCGTAGCAAGATATGACTGTATTTACATAAAGAATAATAAAAAATATAATTTGCTCTCTTTGATTGAGCACTATACACGACACTTGTATAAATTATTTTATTCTTAAATTTTTGGATATATTTTTACCTGGAATATCTATAATATGAAGCTGAACGTCTGTGTGTGTGTCTAGTCACGAATAGGCTCCTATATGGTTGACTATTATAGAAAACTGATTACATATAATGATAGAAGATGTATCGAGACACAGGAATGGGTATGTTCGGTCTGGCATAATGATGATTCATTAAAATTGTGGGGTCTGCATACGTGCCTGGTCCACAAAATATGGAAATTAAAAATTAAAAAATTAAAAAAATAACGTTTACTAGTATTTTTGATATAGATGTACTTTGATAAGTATGTTTTAACTTAAATAGGGATAGGGTAACAGAATTGTGGGATCTGCGTTAGCGTTTGGCCTCAATAGAATGGAAATAGGCACACACTTTAATAAAGACTTTTCATATCTATCTGCGTAAGTATGCTTTGATGTTAATTTTTCAGTTTGAAGAAATATGGTATAATAAAATTATGGGGTGTTCGTTCGCACCTGACCTCCATAGAATAGAAATATGTCACAAAGTTTAACATGGTTTTTTAATATAGATCCACAGAATATTGGGTAAGTGTTTCAGCGTGAACAGGTATGGTATAATAAATTATGGGGTTTATCTATTTTATTTTTACTTTCAACATATTTTACTTTGGTTTTGATGCCCCCAAATTCGAAGCTATCTCTTTACCGCCCGTCCTTTTCATAACCTATCATACTTTCATAAATCAGCGTCCATTTTCTATAGACTGTTTTTGAACCCAGTCAACGATGGGTACTTTTGCTTCCATAGTTGTATTGCCATCGAAATCGGTAAAATCGCCCATTTATAAAACAAATCGGTTGATTGCCTGCTCTAGTAAAGGATTTTTGCCTCTCCGCAATGACTTACTTTTAAATACATTGTAGTTTATATTGCACTGCAGAGAATTTAGTGGCATGAATTAAAGTTTTAAATACAAAAGTCAAGTAGTATGTTTCACTTGTGCTTTAAATAGAGACATTTATTTTTAACGAGCCCTTGTTATATCAAAGAATCCACAGTTAAATTTATATGCCTGGCCGTTCTGCTTGTGCGGTGATAATGGCTTGCGTTTAAGTTTTAAATTGAAATGTCAAGTATCATTGTGCAATTGTGCTTAAAATAAAAACATTAACTTCGAACGCGGCTCTATCATATAACAGAACCTACTGTTGATTTTATATGCCTGGCCGTTCTGCTTGTTTAATAATAAAACTTATCAATGAATCTGTGATGTTGTTGATAGTATGGTGTTAGCTTCTAATGTAAGATGTTTTGAGAATTTTTAACCTTTTAGCATTGGTTTCGTGTTTATCAGTTTTTGTATTATCAATGTTTAAATTTATATATATATATATATATATATATATATATATATATATATTCTTTATAATCTTATCTATTTCTCGTATTTCCAAAATCTAAATCTTATGATAAGATCCCGAAATATTTTTGAAATCTCAAAAAACCAATCCAATAAGACTTAAAAACACACAATAATAAACAATAAATAAATGCAAATGCGATTATCAAATGAGAATCTTATTTTATATTTAGCTGAAAATCCAAGAACCTTACGCAAATTCCATGTATGTAGAATTTGTTTCCATTAACGTTATTTTGTCTAATTTTTTAAGAATACTTCATTACAGTATGTGCATAAGATATAATCATATCGAATGTCAGGGCAAGAATATACCCAACATCGTATAGAACCAGAAATTCCTTGTTAAAAATGATTGATTATATTAAGATTACAGGTTTAAGAACCATTATGCTGCCAATATGAGAGTTGTTTTTATTACAAAATATCTAGACTGAATTTATGGATTAGTTTTATTATAAAATATTTAAAACCAGGTTTTCATTCTCATAATATAATAACGTAAGATATATTATATCTATACATATATTTAGTTTGTTTATTTTATGTATATTTCTCGATTAAATTAAAATAATGACTTATTTAAGTTTCTTGAATTCATACTGAGGTAATCTATAATATAAATCTCACCTGTCTGTTTAAATGCATGCATGTATGTATGTTTGTATGTTTGCCTAACCTTTAGACAGAGGCGATGGATTTTCATGTGATCGGTATCGTTTTGAAGCTCGACCCTTCGGACGGCAAATATCGATAAAAAATGGCCAAAAACATTAATTCCTTTACGTTTAACTGGGCAGTTTTCTACAGGGAGGGTCGATTTTTTAGCTAACATTTTTTGCAAGTAATTCAACCCACGCGTTGAACACGTCGCTTAAAAGGTGTTATTTCGACAACCCGTGACGTCACAACCACGGTAGGCACATCTGTAAGACACACACCTCTTTTCCGCCTTTACGTTCGAGCCTGTCTGGCTACTAAAACCTTTTTTATTGCTCAACAAACACCTCCAAACACCCGGATAACGCCGGACCCCCAGGCTAGTTTAAGCTATAGGGCAAGTAGCATTTTCTTTACATATTTTATTATTACATAATCTAGTTTCCAATTTTCTCATTTTTATTATTAAACATAAAGTATTTATGCATTTCGAGCTATTTATCCTGCTGTTACACTGGGGAGTAAACAAGTTTCTCAATGCACACAATTTTTGAAATCTTTCTGTCTTTTGTTTAGTAAGTTATTTTTAGATATTATTTTATGGCATTATTCTAGTATATACAGGTTGCATCTCTTAGATGTCCTTTGGTTTTCCTAATATTGACCACTTCAACTTGTACTCTGCGGTACTTTTACGTATTTTCGTTGCTCACGTAGCTGGGGTCGTTGATTACTTGTTTCTATGGTTTCTAGGTGCTCTAAAGAATGATGTGTGGTTTCGAAATTTATCCTTGAACCTGCAGTCAGTTGCCCCTATGTTTATTTTAGTTCTTCTTCATATATATATATATATATATATATATATATATATATATATATATATATATATATATATATATATATATATATACATATATATATATATATATATACATATATTTATATATATATACACATATATATATATATATATATATATATATATGATGGCCAAGATAAAGATTTTATCTTCTACATTCATTCGTAAGTGTTTCTGCAGTTCCCTAGTAGTTCTTCTACAGTATTTTGGCTGATATCTCCCCTTCCTAAATTAAAAGTGTTGCATTATTAAAACCTATTACAGTTGTAATTAAACGAATAGATGTTAAAAAGGGCAATTTCATTGTGTTTTTGTTCATGAATTTACCTATGCTACTACTTTGAGGGCAGATCTATTTAATAATCCTATAATTTTTTTCGTATGTTGTTTAGGATTAAACCACATATGTAAAGAGGATTAAACCAGAAAAACTTTCTCTTTCCGGGATGTTCGTGTGGCAGGTTTATTCTCTTCAGATTGGTACTGTTTGCGATTATTATATTGATTTTACAATTTTTATGTCTCGGGTTGTCTATAGTCATATTACATGATATGACGTGAAACTGCTTCTTTGATCTACTTTCGTCTTCTCATGGTTCACTATGTTCATCCCTAACGCAATTTATTTCACTAGTATATCCTGACCTGACTAATGCTTTGTTATAATATTTTTCTTACTCCCAAATATATGGTAAGTGTGAAAACATCTCAATATTCTCTCAGAGATGCTAGAGATAATAGCATTTTTCAATGGGCCTGCGTGATTCGAGTTATAGTCAATATACTATAAAATTTAGAGAGGTTTATAGTATGATTTGTTGTAAACTAGGTAAAGTGTAATATCTAGAAAGTTTACTATTTTAAGATAAATGTAAATATTTATTCTTAGATTTATATTTTTTAAATTTCTGTAGACTTATTTAGAGGCTAATTTTCTTATGTTAGGTCTTGTGTGTATATATATATATATATATATATATATATATATATATATATATATACTTGTTTATTGTTATATAAACATGCTCACATCCCGCTGCTATGAATGGTTATGCATTGAACTTTTGAATAGTCAAGTCGCTGCCTGATGATATCTGTTGTTTGATTGAAACAAGTGGCTATTGGTAGCAGCGGGGTGTGAGCATGTTTATATAACAATAAACAAGTATTATCAGCTCTTTTTATTGAGCACTATCTAACAACCTCGTTGAATTCATTAGTCCATTACGTTTGAATATAAAAAAACCCGAGTATATATATATATATATATATATATATATATATATATATATATATATATATATATTTATTTACCAGTGGTAAAAAAAACCGGACTAAAGTGCTCAATGTGTAGTCAGAGTAGTATATAGGAAATTTATTACTGTGAGTCCAGAATGAGTTTACAAATTGTTTCAACTAGAGGAAAATCCTCAAAGAGAGGAAAAATCCAACTAGCATCATCAGAATTCATAGATGGACTAAGTTATAAATTCAAAAAAAAATGGAAAGATCGTAGATAAAGGGGAGTTAGAAAAGAAGGGGGAGTGGTGGGGAGAGGACGTTGGAGTTTAAAGTAGTAGGAGTGTATTAAAAAAAGAGAGGGGTTTATAATTAAATATTAATTATGTGTAAATTCTTATATACGTGTTTTTTAACAGTTTAAACTTAAAAGACGCTACTTTTGTTGATAACGGCATAAGTAACAGTTAATTTAAAGGATCACCATGGCAACAGGTTGGAAAGTTAATGTTAGTGAAGGAACGGGTTGAAAATGGGGTTTAAAGTAATTTAGCCGGGCGGAGAGAGATTGAAAGATATTTATTGTTTATAAAATGGAAAGAAAAAGAAAAGGAAAATAAGTTAATGAATTATACTTTACAGGTTTATTTTAATAGTGTGATGATATATATAATTAAATATAATAAATAAATTAGCCGGGCAGGTAGAAATAATACGTTACAGGTTTATTTTAATAAAATAAAATAAAATAGGTGAAGGAACGGGTTGAAAATGGGGTTTAAAGTAATTTAGCCGGGCGGAGAGAGATTGAAAGATATTTATTGTTTATAAAATGGAAAGAAAAAGAAAAGGAAAATAAGTTAATGAATTATACTTTACAGGTTTATTTTAATAGTGTGATGATATATATAATTAAATATAATAAATAAATTAGCCGGGCAGGTAGAAATAATACGTTACAGGTTTATTTTAATAAAATAAAATAAAATAGGTGAAGGAACGGGTTGAAAATGGGGTTTAAAGTAATTTAGCCGGGCGGAGAGAGATTGAAAGATATTTATTGTTTATAAAATGGAAAGAAAAAGAAAAGGAAAATAAGTTAATGAATTATACTTTACAGGTTTATTTTAATAGTGTGATGATATATATAATTAAATATAATAAATAAATTAGCCGGGCAGGTAGAAATAATACGTTACAGGTTTATTTTAATAAAATAAAATAAAATAGGTGAAGGAACGGGTTGAAAATGGGGTTTAAAGTAATTTAGCCGGGCGGAGAGAGATTGAAAGATATTTATTGTTTATAAAATGGAAAGAAAAAGAAAAGGAAAAATAAGTTAATGAATTATACTTTACAGGTTTATTTTAATAGTGTGATGATATATATAATTAAATATAATAAATAAATTAGCCGGGCAGGTAGAAATAATACGTTACAGGTTTATTTTAATAAAATAAAATAAAATAGGTGAAGGAATGGGTTGAAAATGGGGTTTAAAGTAATTTAGCCGGGCGGGGAGAGATTGAAAGATATTTATTGTTTATAAAATGGAAAGAAAAAGAAAAGGAAAAATAAGTTAATGAATTATACTTTACAGGTTTATTTTGATAGTGTAATGATATATATAATTAAATATAATATATATATAAATAAATAGCCGGGCAGGTAGAAATTATACATTACAGGTTTATTTTAGTGAAATAAAATAAAATAGGTGAAGGCTTAAGTAAGTAACTTAAATAATAGAAAAAAAACATTTTTAATAAGTAACACACAAATATAAGCACACGCATAAATATGTACAGCAAATGCACATACGTAAATGGGGGAAAAGCACATGCGTGATCACACACATATATATATATATATATATATATATATATATACATATACCTATATACACAAACATACATATACAAACACATATATATATATGTACACATACACAGATACGTAAAAATACACGCATATATACACATATAAACATATATGCAAGTACACATACATCCAGATGCAAACACTTACACATACATATATATACACATATACATATACATACATATATATACATATAAATATAAATTAACTGGGAGGGGGGGAATTGAAAAATATTTTATAAATAATTTTTAAATTTTCAGGCGTTGTAGTTGAAGGAAAGAGAGAAAGAGAAAAATATAAATTAATGAATTATAAGTTACAAGTTTATTTTACTAATATAGAAATAGGTAAGAATATCAGTAAGTTAATCAAATAATAAAATTCATAAAATTATTAGGGAGATATTTATAATAAGTGAATAAAACACATACACACAGAAAAACACACACACAAATATACATGTAGAAGATACGTAACCAAATACAAATATATATAAAAAAACACATACATATACACACATATAGAAGATACGCACAAACACAAATACATATATATATATACATATACACACACACATATATATACACACATATAAATACATACATACACACACATATACATACATATACAAACACACACACATACACACGCACACGCACACATATATATACATGTGCACATATATATACACATATATATATATATATAAATTAGCTGGGCAGGGAGAAATTGAAAAAATTAATTTTTTGTTTTTAATTTATTATTTATAGTTTTTTGAATTGTCGGGCGTTAAGTTGGAAGAAAGAAATGAGAAATAGAAGGGTAAATAGGTGAATAATACGTTATAGGTTTATTTAATAAAGTAAAAAAACTAAGGATATAAGTAAGTTAATTAAATAATAAAAATTAATATAATTATTAATAAAATGTAGATAGTAAGTAGATAACAAAAACACACAAATACATACACATGAGTACACATGTAAAAAATACACACATAAATGGGGGAGAAGCATGTGCTTGAGTATATGTACAAACACAAATACGAAAAATATGTAAATAAGCTTCGTGTTAAAAAATATGATAATTATTATTGAAAGAATTAGTAAGAGGTAAATATAAGAGAAAAGCGTATTATATATGTTATATGTAGATGGTAAATTAAATAATTAATTAAAATAGAAGGTAAGTAAATGATTAGTTGTTAACAAGTAGATAATAGACCGAGAGGCAAGTCGAAGGATACCAATTGTGATAAGTACGTAATTGAAATAATAGAAATCGAGACCTGATTATGGAAATAGCCAATAAGAGACTATGGGGCGAGAACCTTTAAATAATGACATAAGGAGTGATTAAGGCAAAGGGGGGGTTACAAAAATGAGTTTGGTAAAGAGAGATGTAGCTAAAATATGGTGGGATAAATAGGTGGGGGTTCTGTGGAGGGGTTCTTTTAAAATGAATGGGGGACTATATAGTTTAGGTTGTAAATAGGGTGTGTGTAATTCGTTAGTGTTAGATTTTAGGGGTGGGTTATAGTTATTATTAGAAGGGTGAGAAGTTGCTTAAGAGGTGGGATTTATAATGTTTACAATTAAGTGAGTTGAAATTTTTGAAACTGACATCATTCTGAAAGGCCGTAAAACTGTCCTACTAAGCCAGGACTCTCAATGGACTAAAAAAGACCAACCTACCTCCTTCGACCTTGCGATGGGTGCTTTTGATGCAGCTGAGGCTACTGACTTTGTAGGCCTTTTCATCCTATATAATATCACAAAATTTATCCCCAACAACAACGTGGGACTTTACAGAGATGATGGCCTTATCATTGTTGAAAACGCAAGCGGCCCAAAGTTCGAAGGCATTAAAAAGAACATTATCAGGGAACTGAAGAATATGGATCTAAAGATTGAAGTAACTTCCAACTTAAAAACAGTAAATTTTCTAGATGTTACCTTTAACCTCCCTAATAATACTTATGAACCATACACTAAAAAT
This sequence comes from Euprymna scolopes, assembly GCF_053919585.1. NCBI lineage: Eukaryota > Metazoa > Mollusca > Cephalopoda > Sepiida > Sepiolidae > Euprymna > Euprymna scolopes. The sequence continues at coordinate 67,689,135 of NC_136511.1, forward strand.
AATACATACCCCCTATATATACACCCTATGTCCAACCACCCCAAACACATTATTAAACATATCCCTAAATCAATAGAAAAAAGGCTTAGCACAAACTCATCTAACTCCAGCATTTTTAACCTACACAAACCCTTCTTTGAAAATGCTTTAAAGGAATCTGGATATTCCAACCCTAATATTACATACTTGGACCCTAATAAACCCAACAATACAAATAGGAATAACAGATCCCGCAAAGTCCTCTGGTTTAACCCTCCCTATAATAATATGATAAAAACTAAATTAGGTAAAAAATTCTTCATGCTTCTTAATCACCACTTCCCCCCTAGTAATATTCTACATAAAATTTTTAATAAGAACACTATTAAGCTTAGCTACAGTTGCACAAATAATCTAGAAAATAAAATTAAAAAACACAACAATAAAATACTAAATAACCACAACTATAATAACAATGGTCAAAATAATTGTAACTGCCTTAACAAACCCCAATGCCCGCTCCAGCAAAATTGTCTCTCAACAAATGTGGTTTACAAAGCAACTATTGCCCCTGCTGAAGACCCACAAAACAAAAAATTTTACATTGGCCTTTCAAGCACCACGTTCAAAGACAGATTTAGAGTGCATAAATGCTCCCTAAATAACCCCAACCACCCAAATAGTACTTCATTAACTAACCACTATCTACTACTTACCCGAAACAACCTCACCCCAATTATTAGCTGGGAAATTCTTAATAGAGCTAGTACCTGTAAATCACTAAACTCCCCATGTTATTTATGCTTAACTGAAAAATTACTGATTACTAATTTTAGAGATAGAGATAAACTTCTAAATAAAAAAACTGAAACCTCACTTAATTGTAAACATTATAAATCCCACCTCTTAAGCAACTTCTCACCCTTCTAATAATAACTATAACCCACCCCTAAAATCTAACACTAACGAATTACACACACCCTATTTACAACCTAAACTATATAGTCCCCCATTCATTTTAAAAGAACCCCTCCACAGAACCCCCACCTATTTATCCCACCATATTTTAGCTACATCTCTCTTTACCAAACTCATTTTTGTAACCCCCCCCTTTGCCTTAATCACTCCTTATGTCATTATTTAAAGGTTCTCGCCCCATAGTCTCTTATTGGCTATTTCCATAATCAGGTCTCGATTTCTATTATTTCAATTACGTACTTATCACAATTGGTATCCTTCGACTTGCCTCTCGGTCTATTATCTACTTGTTAACAACTAATCATTTACTTACCTTCTATTTTAATTAATTATTTAATTTACCATCTACATATAACATATATAATACGCTTTTCTCTTATATTTACCTCTTACTAATTCTTTCAATAATAATTATCATATTTTTTAACACGAAGCTTATTTACATATTTTTCGTATTTGTGTTTGTACATATACTCAAGCACATGCTTCTCCCCCATTTATGTGTGTATTTTTTACATGTGTACTCATGTGTATGTATTTGTGTGTTTTTGTTATCTACTTACTATCTACATTTTATTAATAATTATATTAATTTTTATTATTTAATTAACTTACTTATATCCTTAGTTTTTTTACTTTATTAAATAAACCTATAACGTATTATTCACCTATTTACCCTTCTATTTCTCATTTCTTTCTTCCAACTTAACGCCCGACAATTCAAAAAACTATAAATAATAAATTAAAAACAAAAAATTAATTTTTTCAATTTCTCCCTGCCCAGCTAATTTATATATATATATATATATGTGTATATATATGTGCACATGTATATATATATGTGTGCGTGTGCGTGTGTATGTGTGTGTGTTTGTATATGTATGTATATGTGTGTGTATGTATGCATTTATATGTGTGTATATATATGTGTGTGTGTATATGTATGTATATATATGTATTTGTGTTTGTGCGTATCTTCTATATGTGTGTATATGTATGTGTTTTTTTTATATATATTTGTATTTGGTTACGTATCTTCTACATGTATATTTGTGTGTGTGTTTTTCTGTGTGTATGTGTTTTATTCACTTATTATAAATATCTCCCTAATAATTTTATGAATTTTATTATTTGATTAACTTACTGATATTCTTACCTATTTCTATATTAGTAAAATAAACTTGTAACTTATAATTCATTAATTTATATTTTTCTCTTTCTCTCTTTCCTTCAACTACAACGCCTGAAAATTTAAAAATTATTTATAAAATATTTTTCAATTCCCCCCCCTCCCAGCTAATTTATATTTATATGTATATATATGTATGTATATGTATATGTATATATATATGTATGTGTAAGTGTTTGCATCTGGATGTATGTGTACTTGCATATATGTTTATATGTGTATATATGCGTGTATTTTTACGTATCTGTGTATGTGTACATATATATATATGTGTTTGTTTATGTATGTTTGTGTATATAGGTATATGTATATATATATATATATATATATATGTATGTGTGATCACGCATGTGCTTTTCCCCCATTTACGTATGTGCATTTGCTGTACATATTTATGCGTGTGCTTATATTTGTGTGTTACTTATTAAAAATGTTTTTTTTCTATTATTTAAGTTACTTACTTAAGCCTTCACCTATTTTATTTTATTTCACTAAAATAAACCTGTAATGTATAATTTCTACCTGCCCGGCTATTTATTTATATATATATTATATTTAATTATATATATCATTACACTATCAAAATAAACCTGTAAAGTATAATTCATTAACTTATTTTTCCTTTTCTTTTTCTTTCCATTTTATAAACAATAAATATCTTTCAATCTCTCCCCGCCCGGCTAAATTACTTTAAACCCCATTTTCAACCCATTCCTTCACCTATTTTATTTTATTTTATTAAAATAAACCTGTAACGTATTATTTCTACCTGCCCGGCTAATTTATTTATTATATTTAATTATATATATCATCACACTATTAAAATAAACCTGTAAAGTATAATTCATTAACTTATTTTTCCTTTTCTTTTTCTTTCCATTTTATAAACAATAAATATCTTTCAATCTCTCTCCGCCCGGCTAAATTACTTTAAACCCCATTTTCAACCCGTTCCTTCACCTATTTTATTTTATTTTATTAAAATAAACCTGTAACGTATTATTTCTACCTGCCCGGCTAATTTATTTATTATATTTAATTATATATATCATCACACTATTAAAATAAACCTGTAAAGTATAATTCATTAACTTATTTTCCTTTTCTTTTTCTTTCCATTTTATAAACAATAAATATCTTTCAATCTCTCTCCGCCCGGCTAAATTACTTTAAACCCCATTTTCAACCCGTTCCTTCACCTATTTTATTTTATTTTATTAAAATAAACCTGTAACGTATTATTTCTACCTGCCCGGCTAATTTATTTATTATATTTAATTATATATATCATCACACTATTAAAATAAACCTGTAAAGTATAATTCATTAACTTATTTTCCTTTTCTTTTTCTTTCCATTTTATAAACAATAAATATCTTTCAATCTCTCTCCGCCCGGCTAAATTACTTTAAACCCCATTTTCAACCCGTTCCTTCACCTATTTTATTTTATTTTATTAAAATAAACCTGTAACGTATTATTTCTACCTGCCCGGCTAATTTATTTATTATATTTAATTATATATATCATCACACTATTAAAATAAACCTGTAAAGTATAATTCATTAACTTATTTTCCTTTTCTTTTTCTTTCCATTTTATAAACAATAAATATCTTTCAATCTCTCTCCGCCCGGCTAAATTACTTTAAACCCCATTTTCAACCCGTTCCTTCACTAACATTAACTTTCCAACCTGTTGCCATGGTGATCCTTTAAATTAACTGTTACTTATGCCGTTATCAACAAAAGTAGCGTCTTTTAAGTTTAAACTGTTAAAAAACACGTATATAAGAATTTACACATAATTAATATTTAATTATAAACCCCTCTCTTTTTTTAATACACTCCTACTACTTTAAACTCCAACGTCCTCTCCCCACCACTCCCCCTTCTTTTCTAACTCCCCTTTATCTACGATCTTTCCATTTTTATTTGACTTTATAACTTAGTCCATCTATGAATTCTGATGATGCTAGTTGGATTTTTCCTCTCTTTGAGGATTTTCCTCTAGTTGAAACAATTTGTAAACTCATTCTGGACTCACAGTAATAAATTTCCTATATATATATATATATATATATATATATAACCGTCTCTCTTCTTCTGATGAGAAACAGTAAGCTTCGGAATACCATAGTGTATATAGTTTTTCTTTTTTTCTTTAACGATTGCATGCTCTAATAAAGTTTATTTATCTGTTAACTGTCATCAAAGTGCATACTATTGGGACGCCCAATATATCCCCTTTAGATTGCTTGAATAAAGAAAATTCGAAAAGTCAACAAAATATGAAAAATAATAAACAAAACGGTAAAATTAGCTACTTCTTTTTTGCTCTAACCCTCCTCTCTCCTTGTATCTCCATTTCTCTTCCACTGTTTCTTATCAACAGCTCCCGTTAAAAAATATTATTATTTGTAGTGATATTCCCTTTTGCTTATGCTGAACAATTTTAATTTTTGTACCATTATTAATTTCGAGTGCTACACAGAGAAAATATGAGGGAGATAGAAGTGATCAATGCAGTAAAAATCTCCTTTAGCAAGCAGGTTTCACAAAAAGTTTAAGATCCCAGCATTATATCAAAGTTTAGTTCCATATTTGTTGAAGGTCGCCTGAACACATAGAATAAAACAACTACAACACGGACATAAAGTAGAACAGATATATTGAAATCAAGAAAGTAATACAAATATTTACATAGCGTCAATTGGTATAGTCATGTGGAGACCGTCCCTGGAGAAGGTGTCGGTTGGGTGGTCGTCGACTCTCGATCTCGTTGTCTCTCTGAGTCTCTCGTTGGGTCTCTCCCGTCTTTACGATACCAACCATATTTATATAGTTGACACTCCCTGTATGCTAATTAGGTAGATCCTTCCACAAAAATATTGTTTCTCGTCCAAAATTTATTGTTGAACTTAAAATTTTTCTAGATAATTTTATGATATCAGTTTCCAATTGAGTGATGTTTGTCCCAGCTTTTGCAATCTCCAAAGCGCTGTTAAACAATTTGGGGAAAATTGGTGGGTAATAAATATCTATGTCAAACACAATAAATTTATGGTCCATCCCTTTATACAAAGATATATATTACACTTTTGTTTTTTAAGAGATAATATTTAATTTCCTATGCTTTTTTTTCTATTTCCCTTTTATAAATTTTCCTTTTGTTTTTTTTATTGATATACCTAATATAATAATATGTGTTCGACCACAGTTTACACTATATATGTACACCCACATATACATGTAGGAATATACATACAAATATAGTGAAACTGAGATGGAACCCATATTAAATATATTGTTAATAAAACAACAGAAAAATGACAATATTAAAACAAACATAAAAAGCACAATAAACCTCTTCAAAATCGAAAGTGTAATCTTGGCTAATATACTAGGTGCCTTCAACAAGTTCCCAGACATTTTTGTACATACATTTAAAATTGCTGTATATTCTTGAAAACTCAGTATGTTATTAGTATACATTTTATGAGATGATTAACGATTTTTTGTGATTTCATGTTAAAATGAACAGTCACAGCAGGAATTTGAATACATCTTACTAAAGCCTGCTGTCACAGCTGGTGAAGTAAAAAAAAAAAAAACACACTCTCGACGTGAGGACACTTAAGAAGAACGACATGCATTAAAATTCTGTTTAAAACTTGGAAAAATGCTTGACACTGCTTATGGAACATCTTGAATGAATCGAGTATCATTTTTAGAGTAGAATATGCGATTTCAGGAAGACAGAGAGTCTGTGAGGATTATTTGACGCGTGGAAGGAATAAGAAAGTCAGAACACGAGATTTGATTGTCCAAATAAAAAAATCTAAACTAAGGACCGTAGTGTGTCTATAGAAAAAAAAGTGCACAGTTTGATGTCAGTATTGGAACTGTACACATAATTATTCAAAAGGAACTGAAGATGCAGAGGATTTGCACGCAGTTTATCCCAAGGCTACTTCCTCCTTGGCACAGACTATTTACCAAGATGGGCACCAAGAAAATTATTCACCCTACCTATAGTTCAGACCTTGCTCCGTTGAACTTTTTAGTTATCCTCTAAGCACAGTGTTTTCAGGTTACAGACGTGAAACTCTATATATAAGTAATTAAAATCCACATGAAACATATTTGGGTTTTAGCCCGAAAAAATCGGTATGAAAGTGTGAAAATAAAAAAAAGGAAATTTTTCAGGTGTAGGTCGAATGTCGGCATTACGAATATGCATGCAAAACATATTAGCTTTGAATTCATATTTTAATTTTTAACCTTGCAGCAAATATGTTTTAATACCTCAGTCACTAACGACAGAGGCAACAATAAATCATAAGCTAAACGTTTTGGTTTCGATTCTCGGTAGTGGCGATTCATTTTTTTGTAAACTTTTTAAATCATAATTATATATTGGGTCTAATATAATATAAATCGAAATCTGTATTGATCCAACTATCATATGTAAGCGTGTTTTACGACCGGGGAACGCAGAGAAATACATGGAACTCTGCTAGTATATATATATATATATATATATATATATATATATATATATATATATATATATATATATATATATATATAAAGCTGAAGGTGTGTGTGTGTGTGTGTCTGGTCACGAATAGGCTCCTATATGGTTTACTATTTTAAAAAAAAACTGATTACATATAAGGATAGAAGATGTATCGATATACAGGAATGGGTATGTGTGATCTGGCAGAACGGTGGTTCATTAAAATTGTGGGGTCTACGTTCGAGTATGGAAATAAAAAATTTAAAAATTAAAAAAACAAACATTTACAAGTGTTTTTGATATAGATGTACATAATAATACTTTGATAAGTATGTTTTAACTTAAATAGGGATGATATAATAAAATTGTGGGGTCTGTGTTCGCGCATGGTCTCCATAGAATGGTAAAAGGCAAAAACTTTAATAAAGACTTTTCATATCTACCTCTGTAAGTATACTTTAATAATTATGTTTCAATTTGATGAAATATGGTATAATAAAATTATGGGGTGTTCGTTCGCACCTGACCTCCATAGAATGGAAATATGTCACAAAGTTTAACAAGGTTTTTTAAAATAGATCCACAGAATATTGTGATAAGTGCTTCAGTGTGAACAGGTATGGTATAATAAATTATGGTGTTTATCTATTTTATTTTTACTTTCATCATATTTTGCTTTGGTTTTGATCCCTCAAAATTCGAAGCTATCTCTTTACAACTCTTCCTTTTCATAACCTTTCATACTTTCATAAATCAGTCCATTTTCGGTAGGCTGTTCTTGACCCCAGTCAACGACGGGTACTTTTGCTTGTATATATATATATATATATATATATATATATATATATATATATATATATATATATGACTACTTTATTGAATTACATAAATATACGAAAATATAATATTATGCGTAAATTTTCAGTATTTGCTTGAACAGTGCTCAATACATAGGTAGAGCTAGGTAGTAAGTTATAAAAATATGTATGGCAATTAAGCTACACAGAATATTTTGCGTTTCATTCTCGAGAGAATTCGCGTTTCATTCTCGTGAGAATTCGTCAGGCTTATATATATATATACACACACACACATATATATATATATATATATATATATATATATATATATATAAGAACAAGTAGTTAAAAACATGTTCTTAACACTTTGAAATAAAAAGAAAGATAAGATAAACATATGCACATGTATATACATTCATACGTACATACATATATCTGTGCTGTTTTTAAATCTCCGAAACACTGTTTCTGGTCCTGGATATGATCTTAAACTATATCCGATGCTGAGGCCCCAGCTTGCGGCCTTTGGGGAGTGTAGAGTCACCCTTTAATTGCCATTGTTCCCAGGTCCACTCTGATCCGAAGTGGTAGGTCCTGTTAGGGTCTCAACGATATAAAACTAAGACTAATAGAAATCGACTTGAAAAAAAAAAACAAAAAACAAATATATTCTATTAAAAAAAATTTTCTTCAAAATCACTGGATTCGGCATTAAATAACCTGAAAAGGGTTGATATGCTGTAAAACAAAACCAACCAACCAATCAACCAAGCGAAACACTGTTTCATTGTAAACAACTGATGATCCCTGAAATAATATTACGGCTAGTGTAAATCATTTAAGCAAACTAATACATTCGGAAAGATTCAATTACTTACTAGAGAAGAGATAGAGAGGGGAGACCTAGATAATGCTTCGAATATGCTTTTCCATTGCAAATTTGATCACCATCTTTAAGTTATGACATTCTTCATTTTTCAATGGCTATCAATCAATTCAGCATTTCTCAAATTCCTGATAGCAATCTTCTACAAATCTTTAATGTCTTTCGGAGAAAATCTCTTTCGTTGTTCCTCGACCAACTGTGCCAAGAACATTATTAAATAAATCGAAGTCTGCATTACAAAAGCTAAATAAAATTTGATTTAAGAGACATTAGGCTTTCCCACTCTTTAAAAGTCACAAGCATCTTCTCAAATGAAGTTGGATAAATTCGTATGCGTACGTGGACTTAGAACAGACAAAGTTTGAACTCCTGCCAGCTTTTGTGTTTCATACGTCATGATAACAAGACACTAGCAAGGAACCCGACGTTGCTCGGGAGTAGATCTACATCAGCCTTATATAGAGTAATGCCATAACACGATCGTTTGCCGGAGAGTGTTACTTGGTTTGTAGTATGGAGGTTTGTTGACGCTGTGTTACGTCCTTGGAACGGCACCCAGCTCCATGGGTGTTAGGTACGATCAAACGATAGACACCTCCCCTTTAAACTAAGGAGTTAATGTGTTCGACAAGGGGGTCGTTACCCCAAGGATGTATCACTAGAGTTGATTAGGGTTGCTCTAGCATATCTACATCTGCTGGTGCTTCTCTTCGTGACATCATAACCAGTAGAATTTTATAAATGAGCTTCTTCATTGTGCAACCCCACCAGACCTGTGGAAGGGTCATTGCGAGCCCTTCCTTTTGCTTTGACAGAGTAGTAAGTCAGTTTTGTAATGTAATCTAGGATCATATAGGGCATAATCACGTTGATACATTGGTTCCCACTGGATCACCGAAGTTAAGCAACGTTGAACCTGGTCAGTACTAAATGGGTGACCATTTGGGACTCCCAGGTGCTGTATGTGCTCTCCGCTTATCTCGACATTGTTTCCAGCCATCCTGGACTTCTCCTTGCAACTGGACCCAAACAGTGTCGATTCAGGAGAAGTGTTGTTAGGGATTGCGCGACCCTTGCCTCACAATTACACGCGCAACTGCCCCTACAGGGGTATCCCTTGTCTTTCGAGAGTGAACGGAGGCATCGATCGATCGAATTTACGATCAGCTCTTCTATTTTCTACAGACCGTTTCTCAAAGAAGAAATCTTCCTTTACTTTCTCTACTCTATAAACAAACTATAAGAATAACCATTCAAAGACAGGGAAGAACACTTTTGCACTGCTTGTATGTTCCAAAGATTAAAATGAAGATCCTTTTTTTAATGGAAGATGTCGCCTGAGCTCCAATCTCCATTTCGTCCTTGTAAGAAATTCACAATGAGAAAATACGTGTATTAATACCACAGCCGATATGAACTCCTCTCTCTTTCTTTGTGTGAATAGCAGAATTTCCATGCAGTTTCTTGTAAAGAACGTCTCATCCGTGGAACACATTACCATAGCACTAATTTATAAAAGACGTCCAACACATGCCAGCCAGTAAAGCGTACCGTAAACCGATAATGATGTTTATGATGGTGCTGATAATGATGATTAAGATGTTGTTGATGATGATGACGACGATGTTAACGACGACGACGACGACGACAATAATAATCATAATGACGATTATCATGATGGTGATATTTCATGGTAGTCACAACTTATCAACGCATGAAGGCCACTCGAGGATAGGGTTAAAGATAGGATGGTTACTAAGACAATAGCATTGTGATGATCGTTAGTAGTGGAAATTTGATTACTTATGCAGCATTAGACTTGATGGCAACCATATTGTAGTCAGTAGGTAAGCAAGTCAGAAGAATAAGATTCCACAAGCGGGCACTTCTAGGAATGAAGCTTTGTTCATGGAATTTGCTTACATATTATTATTTAGGCACAGATGGAGAGTGAATGTAATTGTTGGTAATGGCTCTAGCTAGACAAGAGCATTTTGATAAAATTTGGCAGGAGGGATAATAGATTGAAGCTCAGACGAACATTTTAATTTAGAGGCTTCACCACCAAACAAAAACATCAGACAAGAACATCAACGAATTCAAATCTAATGTCGCCAAATACTTATCATACATCCTCACTATAATTAACCAAACTTTGTTCATTCCACTAAACATATACAATCCTCTCATATTTTTCTTCATTATTAAATCGACAATCTATCAATTTCATCCTCAAGTGGATTTTATTAATCAGGACTCATTAGTTTAAAAGAAAACAAAATACATGTGTATTTCTTCTTACATATATAATACGCATATTATTAATTTACTTAGGTATATTTAACTGATACTACCAGATCAGTCTGTTCGAAGATATTGGCTTCCTGACCTAAAATGCTGTAAACATTGTTTTTTTTCTATTTTTCATTGCAAAACTCAATCATCTTTGCAAAGTCAAAAGCAATAACAACGGTTTCCTTTATCAAAAAAAAAATAAATAAATAAATAAAATAAAATAAAGAAATAAAAAATAAATTAAAAAAACAACAACAAAAAACTAAGCCATCCCCATGGATAAATATTTGAAGATATAAATCAATTGAACATAACAGTTTTTTTCAAAATTGCAAAATTCGACGCAAAATGACTCGAAAAGTTTCGATATGCTTTAGAACAAAGCAACCAAATCAAACGACCCTCTTAATTTTCAATTCATAAATATAAGAATAACCATTCAAAGACAGGAAAGAACACTTTTGCACTGCTTTTATGTTCCAAAGATTAAAATGAAGATCCTTTTTCTAATTTTGATCAAAATCTATTACATGATTTAGATTATTCAAAATGTCTCAAATATAAGACTTAATCTTTAGGAGTCGTTAACAAAAATGAAACTCACAGTATCGGGTTTAATTGATATCTTCTAACTATTGATAAAATTCGACGCAAATTTGATACGCTCGAATTATCGAATGTGAATTTGTGTCCATATCATACTCTTAATCTATAGAGTGTATATACTTTTGTTATTACTGAGTTGAACCGTTTTGTAATGACTAAAAATGGGTTGGTATACATAAATTGAAAGAAAACAAGTTAGCTATAATATCAATCTCACCTGTCTGTTTTAATATATGTATGTATGTTTGTATATCTGCGTAAACTTTCGACAGAGCCGACAGATTTTCACGAGATCGGAATCATTTTGAAGCTCGACCCTTCTGACGACGAATATCTAAAAAATTGACTATAAGCATTAATTCCTGTCGGAATTACCATACCGACGGTAGGGGGAGGGGAAGAAAAGACGGTTTAAGTCTTGCAAGCAGTCTTTCCTTGTAAAAGTTACAATTGGGTAACGATGGTCGAAGTGTAATTTGTCTAAAAGACTACAACAACTACTACCACAACAATAGAGCGGCCACCCCTTTTTATCTACTCCAACTCTCAGTCGACGAGATTCACACGTGCCTGAAATGTCTATTTAACCTGTAAGGAATAGGCACTCAGGTTCTTTGATTAACGGACCACCGACCGAGTTGGTCACGGCTACCAGCACTTCTTTCTTCCCTATCGACCTATCAATTCAAAATTCTCACATTCCTTCACCCTGAACTGGGCACTTTTCTTCAGGGAGGGGTCGCTTTTTTCGTTGATATTTTCGAAAGTCATCCTCTCTTTTCGATTGACTAGCCTAAATCTAAACCTTCGCCACTTCCGGTTTAGGGATGACAGCAAAGATTTCAATTTTTTCATGTTATTTTCGTTCTTCGCAATGCGGGTTCGAGCATGCCTACTACTACCACTTTTTTTTTTTTGCTCAACACACACCTCAAAACACTCGGGCAACGCCGGGCACCCAGAATAATCACAAATATAAGTAACCAAATATATATATATATATATATATATATATATATATATATATATATTTCCTCCCAAACCTCTGGCCTTGATGAAGTGGAGACAAAAATTGCTACAATGGTTTTAAATGATCTGAAATAACAGAAAGGAAAGGTTGATTCCAAATATTTCTCATATGTTATATCTCTTGACTTTTGGAAATAGGGTGCAATTATGAATATCTCCAGTATGAAATAATCCTTACACACGGGGAAATTTATCTTTTGTATGAAGACCAAAGAGGGGAGATAGAACATATTACACATATTTGAAAACAAGTCTCACCTTGTTATTTAAAATCATTTGAAACCATAGCAGCAAATTTTAGTCACCTCTCCATCAAGGCCAAATGGTTTGAGGAAATATCAAACATTTTGTAATCCATATGTAAGACAAGGAAGACAAATAACTATGATTGAAGTACTGGAAAAGGTGCAGTATCTCTCAACTTATGAAAAATCCCTTACAATTAACACTATTAAATTATTTTCGAGGTTTCTGAAAACGGGAATAACAGTAGAAATCCCAGTAAACGAGTAGTTTCCAAGATATAAAAAATATAAAGTGGGCGATCATTTTTCTATATTAATTAAACGAGGAATGCACATCCTATTTATAACCAAAGTAGCAAAGAAGTGGATGCTCATTTCACGTTAAATTAATATAGAAAAACGGTCCCTCACTTCTTGAAACAGTAATGTGCGACCTTGAGGGCAAATGTCGCATAGCCCACAACACAATTCAGGTCATTAGCGTTCCAACGCCCTTTATTTAATAAATTCTGATTAAGTAAGTTGCCAAGATTTCAAACTTATAACACTGCCCCAAAATGTTGTATACCTTTATATGAATATATCGACATTCGTCGCCAAATTGAACATTGAAATGTTATGTTTGGTTCTATGGGCCGAAACTACATGAAAATTTGCAGGGTTTTTTTAAGATTATAATACTATTCTATGGTTAAAATTTTATGATAATTGGTTAAAAAGAACCTATATTTTAAAACCGATAAAATATGCCCAAATAAGCATACATTTATATATATATATAGTGTTCGTAGAGGTTAAGGAATGAGGGTGGAGATTTTATGTTTTAGGTTCGATTCTAGCTAATGATACAAAAAGTTATATATATCTCTCTCTCTCTCTCTCTCTATATATATATATATATATATATATATTAAGCTTTTATGTCACTACTGTATATTAGGTTTACTGTAGTAATGAATCGATAATTATCTGTATAATAATAAATAATAAATATGTAGTCTGCGTGAATTAAAATATCATATTTTCGACTGGGCAACGTTGGGTAGTCTGATAGTTTTATTTAGAAATATTGACACTCCTATAAATAGGACACTTGGTACATGTTATATACTTTAGAAATCTCACCTGTTTATTTACATGTATGTATGTATGTATGCATGTATGTATGTATGCCTAAAACTTTCGACCGAGGCGACATATTTTCACGAGATCTAGCTAATCATACATTCAGGACAAATTTTACACAGTATGATAAGTATCAAAGTAGTTCATACAGATACTTACATTACATTTTTGGCAGTAACTTAGTAGTTTACTATTCATAGACTCATTCATATAGCTCATTCATATAGGTTCATTCATATAAGTTCATACATTAGTGTACAAATATAATTTTAGCAAATTTCACAAGAACTTTTATGAGGGCATTAACAATTCTTACATGCTTTTATATAGGGTGATGTGTTTCTCAGTTGATTAAGTTTGTCTGAGTCGGATATATACTTGAGAATCAAAACAATAAGAATATTCTGTTGTCATAGCCCTAGTAATGACTAAAAAATTAGTTAGAATACACAAATTGAAAGGAACATGTTATTCATTGTTTTACGCAAAATATTGACTCTCTATAAATAGAATACTGAGTACATGTGATATGTTTTAGAAATCAAGAGGATAGACTTTATGGTGAGGAACAAAGCCATTCATACAAAGGCTTACATTGCACTTTTGACAATAAGTTTGTGACTTACTATTACAAAACTCGTTTATATGAGTTCATACGTCAACAATGAACAAATAGAATTATAACAAATTTCATATGATTTTTAAGATTCCAAAAACTTTCGAAGCGAAGTTGATGAATATAGGAAAAAAAAATGTTTTTTCAAGTTCGAGTTCAGATTTGATATGCTCCTCTTTTCGTTGTTTAATATCTCAATTTAAACGCATTAGATTCATCGCCTTTTAAATTCGAATCTTTCTTCACATTTGAGATACGGATTGGTAATTTCTATTAGTTGGATTATTCTGCAAGTACCCGGGACGCAACGGATAAAGCACTTACTTTAAAAATGCAGTCCTGAGTGACATTGTTCTATAAGTTGAAGGTTCGATTCGAACTGTAATCGATACTAAGTATTTGATTGCAAATTACTTCAGATATTTTCCCTAGTCGCTGACGGAATGCGAGAATATTTTCGAAATTTCGTTATTAATTATGAACTTTATTTAGAGTGCTCAATACTCTTTTAAAGAGCTACCATTAAAGTTGTTATAGAACATTATTTCATTATTATGGTCCCATAGGGGAATTCTATATTTGATTTAGCACATGTAATTATTTTTTTTCTTTCTTACAAATATAACCCAAAGTAAGTGTGTATTTGTTCGCATTGCGTGATCTTCGCTTGTGTTTGGCGCCCCAACAATTGCTGTCGAATAAAATCACTTTGACTAATTAAAAAGTTTATAATTTTACTAGAAATCTGGAATTAGAAGCAATTTCAGACTTCAGCAGTCACGCAAGAATTTTTACACGCTGACCTAATTGCCATGTTATGCTAGACGCTTCCAGCACAGTGCAAAACCAATTATATCTTGGATGCCTTTCAATAGTTACCATGCCATATAAGCAGCACATGAAAGTTTCCGTTCATTTAACTCTTGTATTCACAAGATCAGCAAGAAAATCACAATAATGTTTGAAATTCTTGTAAGAGTCATCCTAGAGTTATGATGCGATTTTTATCACAAGCAGGGTTACCCAACGCTGCCCGTGTATTGTATGCATTTTTTTTTATCTAACCCGCAGGAAAAATACTCTCAATTTTCCTCATGCTGTAAAAAGAATTGGTTATCCAATGTAGTATTAAATCTTAGTAACATATACATATTAGGCATTTATGCACCATCTCCTACGACTATATAAACACTACATGTACATATCTGAAAAAATGGAGCTGTTAAACTTAACACACAGGGTTGAACGGTAAAGTTATCGCCCTAAAAAGCAACACAACAGCTCAATATTTAAACTTTTATTAAAAATCAATGTAACCGCCTTCAACCTCAATCACCGTCTCAATACGGGTCCGGAACTGGGAGGATATCTTTTTCCACAAGCGCCGGTTGGAGTTCGGCGGATAGTGGCGATCAGGCTAGCTTTGGGGTTGTGGAAAATAATATTGGTGATGTTCTAGACTTATGACCAAATAAAGTAGTCCAGCGGTTTCAGGACGGGGTAGGAGACGGGCCAGTAAGGGAAGGGTACAGAGTTGTAGCACTCCTTCTGTATTCAAGCCTTTGTTACTTTGGACTTGAAGGCCCAGGCCTAACCCTGCTGCCTCACCCTGGGTTCGCCAGAGACCACCAGATTGCACCAGGGGATCACCACACTTTTCAGCACATGCAGGTACACTTTGGTGTTGACTTTCAAGCCAACTTCGAAGATGTGAGGTGACATGATGTGACCCTCCAAATACCACACCCATAGCTGGAAACTTTGTTTTTTATCACGCTGGGCACATCCCTGTTATTTGTGGCAATCCAGCAATGCATTTTGAAGGTGCTGCCAATAGTATTGTTATCATAACTTGGGTCGGTAGAGAGCATGAATGTTACAGCATCTCCGATCTCGCTTGTGAAATATTGTGTCTCTTTCAGACATGATAGAAGGCTTCTATCGCTCTTGGGAGTTGTACTCAATTGGTCAACTAGTAGATGTTCCGCATCAAAAAAAGTAAACTGGTTTTCATCAAACGGAAATTGAATCATGTCGTCGATTCTAGGGCAACAGTTTTATCGTTCATCCCTGTAGTTATATGGGACCAAAGAGAAAGAGACAGACATGCAGAAAGACAGAAAAAGAGAGAGAAACAGAGAGAAAGAGAAAGATATACAGAGACAGAGATGGAGACTAGCGACTCTAAAATTAGCGCCTATAATAATGCTGGCTTTACCAGAACCGAGAGGTAGTAGATAACTAAATACCAATCACTTATGTAAGACGTGAAAATAAACTGGATACAATTACCGATTCCGTATTAAATTCCCCAATCCGATATAATTACCAATTCCGATTCTTTCTAAATCTCTACATATTTAACTATACAGTTGTTATTTTTCACGATTACCGTAAAACACGCAGGTTAAATTTCTTAAACGTAAGGATGCACTTGTGAGGGATGATTTATCGAGTTTTGTTTTACTAATATGTCAAAATCAACAGATATTCACCGTTTTAGTATTACTATCAGCAGTAGATTATAGTTTTTAAAGAAAATCAAATAAAAAAAAGCCAATTAAAAGAATCGCTGTTGGCATCGGAAAATAGGCACAGGTTTTTCGGATTCCGATACCAATTCCGATACCTCCAAAATTTACGATTTTTTCGATTCCCAATTTCAATTCTGATTAGTCGACCCAACACGAGTATAACACATTTCATAAGTTTTCTTAAAGCAAGATTTATTGCAGTTCGTTACGCTTTTAACATGAAAAATTTTTTTATGTTAAAATACCTTCATATATTTTACCACTTAAGCATTTATTAAAAAGTAGTTCAATACATTTCTTTATCTATGAAATCTTTATTATAAACAATTGCATATTGTCTATAATGTATATTAAACGATTTATGTTCATATTATTTTGGAAGCTTCATAGTAGGAACATACGATCTTAATATTTTATTGTTTTACTAGCGGAGGTTACACGGAGTTGCCCTGATTTTTGGAGGGGTGTGTGTTGGGGGTGGTAAAATAAAAACAAAGCGAAGTAATAAATATTATAATATTAAGAAAAAAAAAACAATGTTAAAACTATTTTAAAAAATTGTGAAAAAAACAATTTAAAAAATGAATCTGATGCAAGTCGAACGGTCCAGCGGTGCCCGGGTGTTTGAAAAATCCCCAAAAAGTTTTAGGGGGGGGCTCGAACTCGAATCATTGAGGCGAAAGCGAAAAAAAAAAACACGTGATGAATTAACTAAAAAGTGAATAAGGTAAAATATCAATTCCGCAGTGAAGTTTGTTTTGGTTTAGTTTCAGTAGTCCCGCATCACACTCGAATTATAAATGAATTCTATTGTCGTCTCGAATTCTAAATCAATGTATTTGTTTTAATTTTAATTTAAGTGTAATGCAAGTGAATTCACGATATCCTTGCGCTGTAATAATAAATAGTAAAGAATAAATTCTTTGTGTAAAAATAAATGTTTAGTTGAAAGCACTGAGTCGTTAAAACCGGAAGTAAAAACCGGCTCGTCCCGCAGGTTGTATCTGACACTAACTAAAAAAAGCAAAAAGAAAACAATGATAATAATCGCGTTTTCGTGGGTTTTTAAAATAAAAATATTTTTATTTTATTATAGGAAAAAAACAGAATGCATAAATCAGGGAAAAAATATTTTAAAAAACAGCATAAATACTCTTGTTCGATTCCAAACCGGTGTTTCCTCGTACTCTTCCCTGTGAACGCATCCGCTGCCGTGTAAATGGGGAGCGGGGAAAGGATGAATCTAATAGAGAGAAAAGATGTTGCAACTTCCATTGAATCTAACAGATTTTGGCAGTGGGCTCTCACTTGAAAAAATATAGGAATGTACGATTGTCGAGGAACTGTAGAAGTAATAGGCCTATAGCACACCTCAGATAACGTGCTACAGTTTGTACGCATTACATTTGCCTGTAATGTCATGATTTTAAATCCTATTAAGGTAAAAGTCAGAGGGAAAAGATGAGTTCATTTTATTTATATAGATAGAAGAAGAATAGAAGAAGATAGAAGAGAAGAAGGTGTTATCTTATGCTGCGGCTATCGCTCAATTACATTGTGTAATATTGTGATGTATATTTACATAAGCGGCCTTTCGGTCTATTTCCTGGCGTTGTTATTCCGGATTATGCGAATTCTATTATCATCTCCATGCATATTTTTTTTTTAAATTTGTGCTCTTATTATGTCGTCTTTTAAAACATTTACATGCGGTTATAGTATTTTTAAAAATGTTTTGTGTACTTAATTAAACTTCTCTTCCGAACAAAAGACGCGACATTTAATTAGAAGTAGTCTGTCGCCTCATTTCTCTACCATACCAGAATAAGTCAAATATGATGTCGCCAAGAAAACTCTGTCGCCACGCGTTCGCCCCCGTATGGCTTTGCAATATAGCAATAGATCCGAGCTTCGAATATCTTCGAATATCTTGCGTACGTAGATAATGTTTTCCTAGATCTATTTCAACACAATGTCGCATTTTACTTAGATAGAAATTACCACCTGCTTGAAAAAATTAAAACCTATTTCTTTTATACGTCTTAAAGTTGATCTTATTTCTATGAAATATGATCAGCTTATAGAAACATTTCTATAAATTTTTGAGAAATATGATTGGGTTATACAAACAAATATTTTTACAAAATATCATTGGCTCATACAAACATTTTGATAATTTCCTTATTAACCTAATTAATATACACGTTGGTTCTTTTTTTTAATCATTCATGTAAGGACACACATAACGGATGTGCATTCGTTCAACAAGAAAAACATTTCTACTCGATACTTAACTGCTTCCAAAATTCTTCCAAATTCAAATGGTAATAATATATTTACTTATATTTGTTTATTTTTATTTTATCAAAATATTAAACGGTTACAATTGTTTACATTTTTCCCAGATGTAAATGAATAAGATGTGAATAGACCAAGTTTTGCTTATAATCATTATATTGAAATTCGTTTCATAAAACAGATTTGTATTACTTGAATTAGTCGGTCTAAATCGATTTAGGTATTTCGAACTGCTAAGCTTTGAGACAGTATGTTGAACAATGATGGCGGCGTAGTTCAGATCAGTAATTGTCAGTAACCAAGATGGCGGCCAAGAATCAAATGCAGTCTGTGGAGTAGTTTATGGCGAACTGATTGAATCCAAAATTCGACAATTTTTATAATAATTTTGAAAGCTTTTCATTGGTTGTTTAGCACAGCCTGGGTAATGCCTAGGAGGTCCACCCTCCCAGGCCTTGCCACCGGGCTCTCTCGTGGAGTAAGTTTATCGCTTACTGCCTGAGGCGGCCCGACCAGAGAATGCCGACGGGGTTACTCAGGCGATTTTTACAATTGCAGGAGTGCCCCTCCTTTAGGGAAGCCTGCAGGATCCCCACTTTCCGGTCTTGTGCCACATTTTTCTGAGGTGGGCAGTAAATAAATCTCTATCCCCCATTAGTCCTCTGATGGGGAAGGTCTCCTAGCAGCTTTGGCTGCAGGGAGACAGGGTAAAGTACTCGTCAAGCATTCTTTCTTGACACTCAGCCCGATAGGTGAGGGGCCGAGATTTGACCCAACCTGTCGGACTGAGGCACACAGCTTGGGTACTACCTAGGAGGTGCACCCTCACAGCCTTGCCATCAGGCTTTCTGGTATTACATATCAGCCGTTCTGAACGTCCCAATCCCGCAATACAACAGGCTTAAGTGACAGATTTTGCTCATTTAAACTAAAAGTGCTCAACAATACGACCTCAGTTCTTAAAGGGGTGGGCATAAGTCTTAGTATATAATGCCCACAAACAATAGTGTTTCAACGTTTCGCGAAACCATCAGCGAGAAGAGCCATGATTACGGCCAGTCGGAAGATTCGAAGAAGGCCACTAAGCCCTCTCTTATTAAGAGGGAAGAAGCTGCTCGGCTAATATATATATATATATATATATATATATATATATATATATACATGTATGTATATATATACATATATATACATATATGTATATGTATATATATATATGTATATATATATATATATATATATATATATCGTATGTTATGAAAATATATATGGTAATAAATCTACATAGAATATTCCGTCCGGCTAATGCCTGACGAATTCTCACGGGAATGAAACGTGGGATATTCTGTGTAGCTTGATTCCCATATATATTTTCATAACTTGCTACCTAGCTCTACCTATGTATTGAGCACTGTTGAAGTAAATGTTGAAAAGTTTACGCATAAATTATATCTTCATATATTACACAGGTAGGAAATTCATTTTTATAGCATGAAAAAGTTTAGATAATGCAATTAAGAATAGAAAATTATATCAAATATTTGTAACATGTCTTCTTTCTAAGATTAAGGGGTGTGGTGTTAAATCAACACTGCTGGGGAGCCATGATGTAATATGCTGTTTTGTTTTTAAATCTCTGAAACAGTGTTTAATGGTAAGCAACTGATGATCCCTTAAAAATATATTATTAGTGCTTTGGTTAATTTTAGAGCGGTCTGATGCAGTGATTGCAGGCGATTAAATGCGTCCTGACTAGATGGTTTTCTAACGAATGATAAAAAATATTTTTCTTGTATAGTCTTAAAGGTTAAAACTTCAAAGAGTATATATATATATATATATATATATATATATATATATATATATATATATATGTGTCGTACTTTATACTTCCATCTGCCTCGAGGCATCTTGTATTGAAATGTTTCTGAAAAGGATTTTATTGTTACTTGCCGAACATTCTTAAAATATTGAAAGAAAAGCGCACAACACAATAATATACATTAAATAATAATGCAGAAAATATATGTTGCAAAAATTAATTGTATTTTGCAACTTAATTAAAATGCCAACTATGAATTTCTCTTCTTTATATCAGAACCGACGGCTTTCTGGATGCATTTAATTAAAAAAATAAGTAGAATTTCTATGAAAGTGTAAAGAAAACTACCACATATAAAAAGAAAGATTTATTCATGTATTCTCTGAACAAAGCCAGCATTACAAACTTAAAAATATATGCTTTTCGTCTCCACTCTGCCATAGGTGTTTGCTCAAGGAAAGTTGCCTCACGCAATCGGATGCAGGTATTTCGACATATAATTGAAGTAATCGCTTGCCATAAAAGAAAATGAGAGATAATTATTTAGCAGAAGAAAAGGGAGGTAAATGATATAATCTCCGGAGCTTAAATAATAATATGACCACACTAACACACGCGGAGTATTGTGTTTCTGATTTTTTTTAGATGATGGTTGATAAGTCGTATTATTTGCATTATTCGGAATACTGTTCTCATTACAAACGTATGGCGTTACAAATAAAGTACTTGGCAAAATTCAGTTGTAACTTACGCTCTTCTGTAGGTTGGAGGTTCGATCCTCAGCGTGGGTTATGCTAAAAAATACAATAGCGAATTACTTGAGATGTCTACTCAGTTACAGCTGATGAAATGATAGCATACTACCCCCCATGGTTCCGTTCAGAATTCCGTGGAGATTCCTGAGTTCGATAGACACATTTCGGAGTTCGAGTCGATACACCTGAAAAAGATTAGAGATTAAATCGACCGAAACATTGTGAAAATAATACTCAAGATGAGAAGAATAGTGCGATTAATCAACAAAATATTCATACGCGAACTAGAGCTTTAGCCAGTAGACGTTTACAAAATAATAGGTATTTACACCCTTCCCACAACAGGGAGCTGTTATGTAGGGTCAAAACGCGGGGTGGATCAAGCCAGCGCCCCCAAAAAGTTGCACTCTAGTCTTTCAAAATTTGTCTGGTCCGTCCTGTTAGCCGTGCATCAAACAGTAAGTAATAAACTTACTCTACCCTAAAAAACGAGAGGCAACGACCTGGGAATGTGGACCTCCGAGGACTATGCAGAACCATACCTCAGCCCGACAGATGCAAGGTTATTCACTATAGGTAAATATGGCCAAAAATACTGTCAGAGAGTGTCGAGGACGTATCCTCGAGTGGCGTGAATAAAACCTGCTCAAGTTGTGTAAGGTAAAGCACCAATATTTCGCCGTAAAATGTAGACTAGAAGTCACCTGACATACTTTATCGCTTAGACGCTTTTCAAGAAATACATCATGCGATATATTCATAATATATATGAACTCACATAAATCAATATTCAATTCAATGAAGATTGAATGTTATTTTATTACGTTTTTGCGCGTCGTATCTAACAAAACGGACCACTTATCTTCCGTTACGTAATGGAGGACATGTAAATATAAAAATAAAACCATATAAACAGAAAAGTAACCGCCATTATGTCTACAGTGATAACCAATTTGTCAGTATGTATCGTATGCATTGGCAGCTGAATTGTGTTTTTCTTTTTCTTTTTGGTGGTTTTATTTGAGTGAATGCTTCTCTTCTAACGTCATCGTATTATTTCCAGCACGAGGTTATGAATGGAATGCGTTCAGCCGTATTTATCGTCATTGGCCGACTTCCTATTTGCCATCTGTTGGCTTTCCTAACTGGAGTGAACGTCATCTGAAGCCATATACCATGGATGGAAATCGGGAATGTATGTAAGAACTTACTTGCATGCATTTAAAACCCAGGTTCAACTACAAACGTGCTTTTACAATACTGCGTAAAAGTTTAAGGTCATGTAAAACTTTAATATGCTTCTTTATGCGTCCTCGTATCTCAAGAGGAGCTCTTTCTGTTGGTCAGTCTAGGACGCTTAGGGTTGGAAGGGCATTTGCATCGTCAAACTTGTGCAGATTTTTTGGGTTACCCTCATTTAAGATACGTCCAAACACACCGCAGAAAACTGTTCGTTTAAACATATGTCTGCTTCCCAACTTACTACAATATGATTATTTTCAAGTCCAATGTAAACAAATTAGTATTCAACTGTTCTTTTAATAATCAAAGTCTTACTATTGAATCAGTTGTTTTCAATCCTATCACTATATTTACTTGCTGTCCACCTCAGCAATATGTGGTGACACAAAGATCAGTAAGTTGGAATATCAAGCCAGGGCCTCTAAAAGAGGGGCACTCTGACCTAGCAAAAATTGCTCGGACATCCCCGGTCAGCATTCCCCGGTAGGGGCGCCTCAAGCAGCAAATGGTAGACTTGCTCTACCCGAAAGCCGGGTGACAAGATCTGGGAGAGTGGGCTATCCTAGGTAATACTCAGGCGGTGTATTTAAGTCCGACAAGTACTGGGCCAGTTCTTGATCCTGCATCTGTCAGATTGATTGACAAAACGGATTCTTGACTGATACTTTCTAACCAGTCTTCAAGCAGCCAAAGAAGCAAGGGAATTCATCCTAATCTTTTTGGACTATAATAATAATTATTATTATTATCATAACGGAGATAATTCCAGATAATATGAATTATATTATTACTTTTTTAGCACCGTAAAGCAAAAGAGATGAGTGAAGGATAAAAAAACAGTTGAACAAAAGAAGGAAAATGACAGAGAATGAGATGTTTTTTTTAAACAAAGGAATCACCACATATCAAGTCCCAGAGGCTACTCGGGATAAGGGCTAAAGAGTGTACTGTAGTCAAATGGAACAATATCATAGTAATCGTTAGAAGTGTAAATTTGGAAAATTGGATTACTTAAGGGGAACGGCTCATCCAGAACTTGTTTACATTGGAAAGCAGCCAAACGGAAGACGGTTTTGCACTTCTAAGAAAGAACATCTGTTCATGGAATCCACATTTAGGTCTAGGCACAGATAAAGAGTGGGGGAAACAATTGATAGTGTTATCAAATAGACGAGTGTTTCCCCTCTAGGCTATGAAGTTTTTTGCACTCTGTCAAGGTAGGATAGGCTGTTTTTAGCAACTCCTGCCCAGGTATGGCAGCAGTACTCCATCATTAGATGTACTTGGCTTTTATATAAATATAGATAATTGCATCAGCAGTCAGATATCTACTAGAGCGGTACAAGGATCCCATCATTTTCCAGCGACCTTGACAACAGATTTGATGTACGTGTTCCATTTCAGATCAGGAGCAAAGATCAATCCCAGAAGCTTGTCAAAGCATGGAGCCTCCCCAAGACGAGAGCCATCCATTTCAATTGATGCTAGATGGGGATCAGAGCGTTGATGATGTAAACATAGAAGCTTGGTTTTAGATGCTTTAAAAGTAACCAGCCACATTTTCCCCCATTGTACCACCCGCTCAAGATCAGATGGGAGAGAAAAAGACAGAATTTGTCATTTACGACCTTTGATGTGTTGCCATAGATGGTCGTGTCATCAGCATAGGTGTTAACGAATGATCTAAGCATGTGTTTTGGGAAATCATTGATGTAGATGAGGAAGAGAATTGGGCCGAGAATGGACCCTTGAGGGGCACCAGCATTAATACTGTGGACTTCTGATTTCTGCCAATCAACCACTACTCTTATGAGCCTATCCGTATTATTTGGATTAATTCATTATGCTCAAATTTTCTGTCGATATAACGCCGACCTTCTTCAGGTATACTTGTCGAACTCGAAGTCTTTCTATCGAATTTTGGAATCTGTATAGAACTTCGAATGGACCGTGCTGATATAATCCATCGAGTTAGCATCCATCTCTCTCTCTCTCTCTCTCTCTTTCTCTCTCTCTCTCTCTCTCTATATATATATATATATGTGTGTGTGTGTATATATATGTATATATATGTGTATGTGTGTATGCATATATATATACTTTTTATTTGTTCTTACATAAGCACTAGTATGTTGCTACACAGTCATAAGCTAGTTTCTAGTAACTAAAGACCTTTCCAGGCAATACAGAATTTGCTTTTGTATAAGTTGTATCGCCTAAAGAGGTCTCTAGTTGCTAGTAACTAGCTTACCGAAACATGCTCATAACTGTGTATTAACATATTATTAGTTAAGTAAAAACAAATAAAAACTATACCTTCTTCTGCTGCGGTATTGAGCACTTTTGCAGTGACCTCGTAAAACTTCAATGGTTATTCTCCCTCTGGAAAATAATAATCTAACGTTATATATATATATATATATATTATATATATATATATATATATATATATATATATTATATATATATATATATATATATATATATATATATATATATATATATATATATATATAACAAGAATTTTGGCTTGCACGGTACCTAAGATGGCCGACCTATAACAACGTAATACATAAGTCGATTAAAAAATCACGGAGTGTACTACCCCCCCTCTCCCAAAGTTACCACTGTTCGGAATGTAAGAAAATAAAAAAGTTGTTTAAGAGAAAAAAAAAAAAAGAAAAAAGAAACGAAACCCAAAGCGTTTTTCGTACAGACGGACTTTTTCAAGGATATACGTCTGTAGAGAGGAATAGAAATTGTTTTTTGTAGTATTGTTGGAATAAAAAAAGAACCTTAGATGGAATGTGTCCCGCGAAATAGGTCCAACTGGGCGCGAAAGTTTTTCTGCTTACACAAAGTAGGGCGGGGCTGAAATTAATGGCAAGTGCCTCGAGGACAGACAGGTTGAACTTAGTGCGTCCTCTGTGTAAAACAGAAAAATAATCCGAAGAGAATGTAGAAGCACAGTCTTTTTCATCTACTAAGAGCTGTCCAATAGCTGCTTCAACTAATTGGGAACTCCTGGAAATAGGCTGATGATTTCGGATGTAACGTGGCACATACTGGGCGATTCTAACCTGAAGACTCTGGGTCGTCTTGCCTATATAGACGGCACCACACCGACATTGAAATTTATAAACAATATTACTTGACTGCGAGATATACAAGACATCCTTACGAAAAGAGGGAAAAGCGCGCTTTGTACAGAAAGCAATTCGGAGAGTTAAAGCTCGAAAATTAGAAGTCACAAGAGAGATTATCTCTAATACGTTGGCCTTCAAGTCCAATTCAAGGTAACTTGAGGTATACTGGAAATCTAGATGGCCCATATTTGAGTTGCTAAGAAAAGAGTTCTATTTTCTTGTTGACAATATTGTTAACCAGTGGAGGGGGATATCCATTTATAATGAAAATTCGTTTAATATTATCGATTTCTGAATCGATACAAGAAGGCGAGCAAATGGCAAGTGCCCGCTGAGTTAAATTTCTAATAATATTAAGCTTCCTAGTTGTTGGTGCGAAAGAATCCCAACTCAGGTACAGACCAGTAAAAGTAGGTTTTCTGTAAACGGACGTAACAAAGGAAGGCCCACATTTCGAAACTAAAACATCCAAGAAAGGAAGGGAGTTGTCTTTTTCTACCTCCATCGTAAATAAAATGGAAAGGTGCAAATCATTTAATAATTTAAAGAAAGACACAGCTTCATCATGCGTAGCGAAACAAGAAGCAGTGTCGTCAACGTAACGCATGTAAAAGGTCGGTCTTGGGCACTTATTGAACAGAAACTGTTCCAAGAAACCGACAAAAATATTGGCTAGAGTTGAGCCCATCGATATACCGTCAACCTGGCGATACATAACGTTGTTGAAACTGAAGGCAACGGACATAGTAGCCAACGAAGTCCGTCTGTACGAAACACGCTTTGGGTTTCGTTTCTTTTTGCATTTTTTTTCTCTTAATCGACTATTTTTGTTTATTACATACCGAACAGTGTTCACCTTTTTCTTGGGTTGTTGTACACTCCGTGATTTTTTAATCGACTTATGTATTATTATTATTATTTTTTTTTTTTACATTCGATTATGGTTCATTTCTTTCTCATTATATATATATATATATATATATATATATATATATATATATATATATATATATATATATATATATATATATATATATATATATACCAGTGGTGAAAAAACCGGACTAGAGTGCTCAATGTGTAGCCAGAGCAGTATATAGGAAATTTATTACTGTGAGTCCAGAATGAGTGTACATATTGTTTCAGCTAGGGGAAAATCCTAAAACAGAAGAGGAAATATCCAACTAGCATCCTCAGAAATTCTTAGATGGACTCTATGAATTCTGACGATGCTAGTTTGATATTTTCTCTTCTTTTTGAGGATTTTCCCCTAGCTAACACAATATGTAAACTCATTCTGGACTCACAGTAATAAATTTCATATATATATATATATATATATATATATATATATATATATATATATATGCATCGATGTTTTATGAATTTTTACATTTGGGATTATTATGGACATTAAGGTCAGCAACGGCGACGTTTATAATAGAAATTGTAGTCTGCAATCAATTGCGTTTTGAAGTTAAGCACAATAAACGATAAAAGTGAATGGCGAGGCAAAAGAAAATAAGAAATGTGAACTGCGTGCAAACAGTGGAAATAAAAATGTCGTGAGTTTTAATCTTATGAACCACCTGTAAAAATAATATACGTCTAAAGACGAGATTTGGAACCCTGATTTATTTTGCTCTTATAAGGCAACGTTAAGCAAAAAACGTGTGTTTATCGATTCAAACGAGTTCCAGTTTTCAAAATTCTCCGAAGTAAACGGTGTTCGTTGGTTTCAAGAATAAATCTGATAAAACTTAGTATTACGTCACAAATATAATTTTTTCTGCAATATCATCGATTTCCTTTGTATTTTTATGTTATTTAATGCGTTCATTTTATTTTATTTATTATATGTGAAAAATTCATATTTAAGTAAATATTCAATTTCTTTTTCATATTTTAATTTTAAAGTGGGAAATTACTTTTTAACGATGTATGTTCTTTTTCATTTAATTCCATTAACTTACATATCTATTTATTTAATTTATGTAAGTCATGAAATGAAAAAATAAGTTCAACATTATTTCTGTAAAAATGTTTCTGCAAATAAACACATTAAGAAAAATATGTAAATAACATTCTTTTAAATGAGTTTACGTATATTCTAATGTTTGAGCGTACATTTTTCGGCGGAGTCTTTAAATTCAGTAACACCGTTCACTTCCGGCAAGTCTCAAAACCGAGACTCGTTTAGCTCGGTAAACACGCGATCTCATCACAATTATACACTTTTAGTCTAATAGGCCCACCGCATACGGGCTGGCAGTTGTGGCCAGTGATAATATAGATAATTAGAAATTAGGATTCATTACTTTTAGATTAGAAGTTATGAGCACATACATAGTGTTTATGTATTAAATTTCAGTATCTGAAGAACAGATGGTATTTATTTGCTCCCCCACCGAGCAAATTAGGCACAAGGCCGATTTTTAATGTGAGGAGTGAAGGGGAAATGGGGACCAGCTCCCCGGGGAGTAGGGGAGCTGGATAGTGACAATTGGTATGAAGGGTTGCCCCCACATTGACCAAGGTCTTACATGTGGGGTCGCCCCCACATATAGTCTTTGCTTGCAGTATCTGCCGGAACAGATGGTATTTATTTGCTCCCCCACCGAGCAAATTAGGCACAAGGCCAATTTTTAATGTGAGGAGTGAAGGGAGGGGAAAGGGAAAAAGGGGACCAGCTCCCGAGAGGTGGGAAATGGGAGCTGGTTAAAGGTCAGGTATGTGGGGTTGCCCCCACATCTGGTCTTTGCTTGCAGTATCTGCCGGAACAGATGGTATTTATTTGCTCCCCCACCGAGCAAATTAGGCACAAGGCCGATTTTTAATGTGAGGAGTGAAGGGGAAATGGGGACCAACTCCCCGGGGAGTAAGGGAGCTGGATAGTGACAATTGGTATGAAGGGTTGCCCCTACATTGACCAGGGTCTTATATGTGGAGTTTCCCCCACATATGGTCTTTGCTTGCAGAATCTGCCGGAACAGATGGTATTTATTTGCTCCCCCACTGAGCAAATTAGGCACAATGCCGTTTTTAATGTGAGGTAAAAACCAGCTCCCCTAAAAGTAGGCAAAAAGGGGGCACTCTGGTTACCAAAAATAATAATTGTCCCAGTATAGAGGGTTTCCCCTCCATTGACTGGTACAAATTATCTTAAGTGCAGTATCTGCCGGAACAGATGGTATTTATTTGCTCCCCCACCGAGCAAATTAGGCACAAGGCCAATTTTTAATGTGAGGAGTGAAGGGAGGGGGAAGGGAAAAAGGGGACCAGCTCCCGAGAGGTGGGAAATGGGAGCTGGTTAAAGGTCAGACATGTGGGGTTGCCCCCACATCTGGTCTTTGCTAGTCATAGCTTGCAGCATCTGTCGGAACAGATGGTATTTATTTGCTCCCTCACCGAGCAAATTAGGCACAAGGCCGATTTTTAATGTGAGGAGTGAAGGGGAAATGGGGACCAACTCCCCGGGGAGTAGGGGAGCTGGATAGTGACAATTGGTATGAAGGGTTTCCCCTACATTGACCAAGGTCTTATCTATGGGGTCGCCCCCACATAGGGTCTTTGCTTGCAGTATCTGTCGGAACAGAGACTACACTTTGATCTTGTCCCGAAGGCCAAAAAAGTATCCTAACAAAATTAGAGAGACTGATCAAACGGGCAGAACAATCATTGACATGCCGTGATGTGCATCGACACGTTACAAAACGCTTAGTAAGATGCTATTTTCAGGGAAGATTGATGCGTGTTAAAAAAGTATGATTGAAGGAATCCGACGGAACAGATAAGAAAAAAAGCCTGCATCTGATTCCGCGAAATGAATCGGCAGGCTTCTCGTGGAGGCAGCGAGATAGAAATAAATGGCGGTTAAAACAACAACAAAATAGAAAGCCCACAACCTCCTTCTAAGGGTGATAAAAATGACGCGACTTCGACTATAGAAAGGCATGGTGATTGAATAAGTTCTTGCACTCACTTCTTAGACGCTGCTTTCCTGGTTAATTCGTTCAATCTTTTTCTCATTCTTTTTAATAGTTAGCGACAAGCTTAAATATCCGTTATAGATAAAAAAAAAAATCAAAATTACCTTTTCACTTTTTATCCTTTTCATTATTGGCTGACTTTGACGCTTCTCTTTGTCGTCGTTTTTTTTTTTTGCTTGTTTTCAGAAAAATGTGCCCAAGGAGTTTTACTATAAGATTTCTATTTGGAGACAGACTAATGAGAGAGAGACTAAATAACTAAATAATTATTTACGTCATAAATATACTTTCTAACTCAAGAAATACGCTACGCAGTCAGCGATATTGATAACATTCGCTGAAGTTATCAGTTATTTTTAAATCATTTGACCGTGTCTCGTTCACCTGGCTTTTCGTGGAGAACTAACTAAGAACATTGCTTTTCTCTCGCTCACAAACGTGATGTCATTCGTCGTCGTTCGACTTTATTTAGTGATATTGTTGGGCCTACTGTCTCTCCAATCTGTCTTGTCATCCATCTTTCAATCAATCCTGAAAATCATTTATATTTACCGGTCTGAGTTATGCACACAATGTGACCATTGTCAAAATGCACACTAGCTAATTTAATCGCTGTTGACGTAGGGTCCCTTATATGTAACACTATGAAACGCAGATAGATGAAGACGCGGCTATTTCCCCGTTGAAGAATTCTTCTTATATTTCTTGTACTATCTTTCCATCTTGTGTTACAAAATTTTCGCCTGTACCGCTGGGTGTTTCGAAAAACACATTTTTTTTAGGTTGAACCGCGTCAAATACATCTCTTCTCAATATAGTCCCGAAACATATTCTGACGTTTTCCATTCTCTAGCTTTTTTTTTTCTTTATGTACCGAACTAACCTAGAATCATGTTGGTTTATTTTACAAACCTCACAATATTGCCCTTAAATTTAATCACTGCATTCTTTCAGTAAAATGCAAAACATTTCAACAACCTTACATATTTTTCGTCGGAGTTAGTATCACTCCATTTGTACTAAAGCCGACAGGGAAAATCTCGTTGCATTACTAACCTGTAGTAGCCAGAGAGATCACATACTCTTTGTATAGAACTGGATGTTGTTTTCAGAAAACCTGTAAACCTCAAAACTGTTGGTAGAATCTTAGCATTGCAGATACGTAGCAACATTAAACCCAATAGTCATTCCTGTACAAACTGGATGATCGATATAAACTTCCAGAAATTTACGAGACAACAAACCGCCCGGTGAATGTTGTAGATGTAAATAAAGATGAATATATTTTAAGAAGTCAAAGACATCCATAGTTGTCATTTCTCCAGTGCTGTGAAACCAATATGCAATACGAACTCCAAAAACGTGTTAATATCAACGTGTAGGGAAAGTTCCAGGAAGTCACCAAGACGAGCACGGGGAGAGAGTATCTGATGATCATGATGATCATGATGATGATGATGATGATGATTCTTGATGCATGCAACATGCCCTGTGCAATAGAGAGAGAGCAACATTACGAAATTCCAGTCGATGTTGTTCATATTATGCTAAATGGAAAGTAAGCAATTACCAATTCTAGCATAGGTGATATTATTCCGAGGTGTATAATTTTTAAAATAGAAAATTTCTACGCAAAGTTAGTTAAGCAAGAAAATGTACTTTTTGAAATTAACATAAATTTATAGATTAGGACTATGCATAATAACGTTGGCATAATGGTTCTCGCTCGACCTCTGAAAATAAGTAATGTTGGCCCAAATAGATTATCAAATACCAGGCGCAGTATATAAGAGGATACACGCTTGTGAATTTGTTGTTGCCTAGCATATGTTTATATTAAAATATCGTTTTAGAAATTGAAAGAAAAGAGTACTGACATAAAATGGCAGAATCGATTCTCATATAATCTCAGAAAACAACAACAAAAAATGACAGACATAAGGATGGGGACGCTCAGTATCAAAGTTAAGGAAAAATAAGAAAATCGTGCACGTATATCAATTGTGAAATAAACAATAACATTTAAAAGCAAAATTGGGAGATGAACAGCAAGATGCCTGTTCACATTACACTTGAACTTCTGCATGTCAGTACAGTTAGGAAAACAGAGTCCCAGGAGGGAGTTCCAAAGTCGATCGGACAAAGACTGAAGCTTAGATGACAGTTCCAGACCTATCAGGTTGGCGACTCCCTTTAGAACCGTGTCCAGGAGTGAGAGATTAGTAGCAGATGCACCAGCCCAAATGTGACAATACTCCATACATGGGAGAATGGTGACCTTATAGACGTACAAGATACTTTCAGGCGTAAGTAGCTTTCTAGCACGGTAGAGAGCTCACTTTCTTCTGCAGCGGCCTTGGTAATATTCTCAATGTATTTTTTCCAACTCATGTTTCCTGTGAATGTTGCGCCAACGAGTTTACAGGAAGTACTCTCGGATGATGTGTCTTTGACCATTGCTATTGTAATTATTGGAGGAAACAAGATTAGGCTTGGCAGCATTGAATGTGACCATCAATTTATGTCCCCATTCAACTACAGATGTGAGGTCGTCTAGTGTTTCTGCCATTTTATTAGATATGTGTTCATTCGTTTTCCCCTCGTGTCTGTTATAGAGTGCGGTGTCATCAGCAAGTATACCCATCTCAGAGACAACAGGGAGGTCATTTATGAATATTAAGAATAATAAAGGTCCAAGTATAGACCCTTGATGTACTCCCACATTTATCTCATATTGTTTAGATGCACGACGGTTGGGGACAACCTGGATTCTTCTCTTACTTAAGAAGAATTTATTTATGTTAAGTATTCGTTTGATTATTTTGAGAAGACCATCGTGCTATACCCCGTCAAAAGCCTCAGAGATATCTAGGGCTACCGCTCTACCCTCCCCTGATTTGTCCAGTGAATTATATATACGTTCAGAGATTACAGTTAGGATATATGGCTTACCTAAATCAATAGTGTTGATCGATTAGAGGTTTAGCAGCTTTAAGGTGATAGACTAGAGCTTGGTTAATTATGGACTCAAATATTTTGGCGGAAAGTGAGAGGAGGCTAATGGGGCGACAATTTAATGGCTCAGTTTTTTCGCCAAAATTCTTGAAAACTAGTACTACAAAAGCAGTTTTCCAGCAGCCAGGAAAGCAAGATTCGTTAAGGCATTTGTTGTAAAGTTTGGAGAAAACTGGAACAAACTCCGCGGAGATCTTCTTTAATAGAACAGCCGGGATGAGATCGGGTCCACATGCTTTGGAGATGTCAAGGTTTTGATTATATCATGCACCTGAAAAGGGGTGATTTTCAGATCATCTAGCGTGGGGTCTGTCCGCAAAGAAAAGTAAGACATGGAGGGGTTGAATGTGAGGAAAGCCAACTTGCAAATATGTTAGCCTTGTCGGTTGCCGTGCAAACAGCCTCATGATTGTTTGATAGTGGTGGGAATTGTTGATTGCCAACTATTTACTACACTGTTGTAGATTTATCAAAAATCATGCGTTCCTAATTTCTAATTATATATATATATATATATATATATATATATATATATATATATATATACTAGCAAAAGTACCCGTCGTTGACTGGGTTCAAAAACAGCCTACAGAAAATGGACTCTGATTTATGAAAGTATGATAGGTTATGAAAAGGAAGGGTTGTAAAGAGATAGCTTCGAAGTTGGGGGTATCAAAACCAAAGCAAAATATGATGACAGGAAAAATGAAATAGATAAACCTCATAATTTATTATACCATACCTGTTAACACTGAAGCACTTATCACAATATTCTGTGGATCTATATTAAAAAACCTTGTTAAACTTTGTGACATATTTCCATTCTATTGAGGTCAGACGCGAACGAACACCCCATAATTTTATTATACCATATTTCTTCAAACGGAAGCATAATTATCAAAGTATACTTACGCAGATAGATATGAAAAGTCTTTATTAAAGTTTGTGCCTATTTCCATTCTAGGGAGGCCAGGCGCGAACGCAGACCTCACAATTTTATTATACCATCCCTATTTAAGTTAAAACATACTATTCAAAGTATTATTATGTACATCTGTATCAAAAACACTTGTAAACGTTTTTTTTTTTTTAATTTTTAAATTTTTTATTTCCATACTGTGTGGACCAGGTGCGAATGCAAACCCCACAATTTCAATGAACCACCGTCCTGCCAGAACAAACATACCCATTCCTGTGTCTCGATAATCTTCTATCATTATATGTAATCAGTTTTTTTTAAATAGGCAACCTTATAGGAGCCTATTCGTGACCAGACACACACACATACACACACTGACATTCAGCTTTATATTATAGATATATAATTTTCTTGTTTTGATTTTCCATTTCTGCTATAACGTCATTCCATTGAAGGATTAGCGAGTAATGGACAAGAGGACCATGTTACCCTGCACTCCCGTACTTTAAAACATGACTCCTGCGTTAAAATGCTGAAGATCATCCAATAAAAAAAACTATATCATGGGTTAACGAAAAGCTGGTGGGATCCTTCTACCGCTCCAGATGACATCTCACTACTGATGCAATTCTCTATCTATATAAAAACCAAGTACGTCCAAGGATGGAATACTGCTGCCATATGTGGGCAGAAGCTGCTAAAACAGCCTATCCTGCCTTGACAGAGGACAAAATAGACTTCGTGGCTTAGTGGGGGATGCCCTTTTCTCTACCCTGCATTTTCTCTCCCACAGAAGAGACGTTGCGAGCCTATTCTTGTGTTATCCTTATTTCCATGGAAGGTGCTCGTCTGAACTCCAATCTCTGGTTCCCCCCTCGCCAATCTTTCACGAAAACACCCGTCTAGCTGAATCAACTGTGAAAAATTTCCCCCACTCTTTATCTGTGCCTAAATCAAAACGTGGATTCCATTAACAAATCTTCTTTCTTGGAACTGCACGCCTGTGGAACTCTGTTCCGTCTGCCTGCATCCCACCTGACTACAACTTGGATGTCTTCAAGTCCAACGTTAACAAATTCCTAATGAGCCGCCCCCTTAAGTAAACACTTCATCAAATCTCCACACTAACGTACTGTACTTGCAATAACCCTTATCCCTGAGTGGCTTCCGGGCCTTGATAAGTGGTGACAGAGAAACATACTTCTTTTTTACTGATAAGATGATTCGTAACATTTTGTCATTACATTAAATTAGCGTTCAATGCAATCTTCATTTGCATCGAAATGTTCCTTTTGTTAGAAAGGGACTGTAGAGACCAGGAGGGATCATATTCCATTTGATCGCAAAGTAAATCTTGTGTAGCTCATCAAATAAGTAAAGAGTTCTCTATGCCGCACATCTCCAGATGAAGCAGGAGTACTCCACGTCAGGACATAGTTTTTGATATATTGACAAAATGATATGACGGAGATTATATAAAAATCGAGCAAAAGCTCTATCACGTTAAATTGGAATGGGTGCTTTTTGCCAAATTGATGTTGGAATATTGTTAATCTCTGCTCATTTTGGTATTAAATAATAAACTATATTAATAACTCTTAAGTCATAACCCTGTATTTAATGGCTACCATAATAATTAGTTCGCTGCACCTTTTACTAGCAACGGTCCATACCAAATTTAAGCCAGATCGGCCCATGTGTTTCCGAATAAACCCTTAGAGTAAATGTAACACTGTGGTGACTAATCTCTATTAATCCAATAATGCTGTAATACTTAGTTCGCCGCACCTAATAGCAGAATTACATAGATAATTTCATCCAGATTAGTCTTATAGTTTCCGAACAAACGTAGAATGGACAGGAAGACAAACAGACTAAAAGACTAGATTCATCGATGTTATCTGGACGCAGAAATTTGTTATGAAAAGAAAAAAAAATGTAAAAAGATAGTTTTATGTTACCGCCACTATTATGTAAAAAGAACTTTGTCTTTGTCTCTGTGTGTGTGAGTTCGTTCCTAATTGACTCCGATACGGTTCGGTTGATTTTTATGAAATTCGACACAAATGTGTTTTTTGTATCTGGCAGTGTTCTTATATAAGTTTTGTATCGGAATGTTTTCGATAAGTATCGATAATCGAAAAAAAAAATCCGACGGAAGAACAGGCGATTTTTACCAAAGTTCACGTATTATATAACCTAATATTATAAGTACATTTGTGAAGTTTTATTACCAGAAAAACAGACTGGTCTGGAATAAAAACCAACAGTAGGGTTTTTGATATGCCAGGGGCGCGATCGAAGTGTTTCTTTTTAAAGCACAATTGGACCATGACACTTGACTTTTTCAGTTTAAGCTTAAATTCAAGCCATTATCACTGTACAGGCAGTAAAGTCAGGCATATATAAAACCAACAGTAGCTTCTTTGATATGACAAGTGCACGTTCAAAATAAATGTTTTTGTTTAGAACATAATTAAGCCATAACACTTGATTTTTGCATTGAAACTTTATGTGACGCCATAATTTACAAGTAATTTTTTAATTATTCTACAGTACAATGTAAATTGCAATGTATTGTGTAGAAAGTCACAGCGGTTACGCCTGTGAATCTTTCTCTTGGAAGGGTCCCCAACTAGAGCAGCCAATCAATCGATTTGATTAAAATAATTAGCGACTTCACCGATTTCGATAACAATAAAAGTATAGGAGTATGAATCATTTGTTGATTATCATTCAATCCTGAGCAACATCGGATCACCCTGCTAGTTTTGAATAATAAGGATTATCGAAATATGATTGATCTGATTAATTTACGACTTTTCCTGGGAGCTAATATTCCTCTGTTGTCCTAAATCGCACAGGTCTTTATCTGTGGGATTATTTCAAAGATAGTATCTCACAAGATAATGGCCAAACTATTCCTGATCTTAAGGGGTCAATCAAAACCAAAATCAAGCATGTGCTGTGCCAAATACAGTGTAAATGTATTGTGCCGAATGTATTGACAACTTCGGTTGTCGAATCTAGGTCTGTCTATCATCAAAAGCAATAAAATAAAGGCTGTGGAGCCTTTATAACTGAAACTTGATGGACAAGTAAGTTATAATTTTGATTATTTGGATTATTCGAGTTGCTGTTCCTATTTTAGAAGCTATTATTGCAACATGTCTGCCAATGCCACTTTCAAACTTTTTTCATGCGTATGTGGTTAAACTTTAAAATCTTTCTGTCGAACGCGTGAATCGTCATGGACTTTCGACCAGAACCCTTGATATAATCCTTGGGAATAGCATACTTCATTACGTAAGCCATGGCCGTCTTAATTGATCTTTTCTTTGTATCGCTCGAACTGACTTTTTCCTTATACCACGAGCCTATAATAAATACACCCGAAGAAGGTTAGAAATTACATCGGTCGAAACGCCGTGCGAATAACACTCAAGACGAGGACAGTAGTCCGAATAATTCAAACAATACACGTTATCAAAAAACAACAAAAAAATATTTTGAATAATTCAAACAATACACATCATCTCAAAAAGTCGGTCATACAGGATGACCCCCCCCAAAAAAAAACAACAAAAAACAAAAAAACAAAAGCTAAATGGAGGCCATCTAGAACATATGCTGTAGAACGGAGAAAAGAAGGCCAAAGACGCTAGTGTTTGATGTGATGTTTTGAATATAATAAACTAGTTATGACCAAAGTTTCATTTCATTCGGATAAAACACTAAGAAACGGTGCCTAATTATAATTGGGGTTGGTTTTTCTTGGGTCACCCTGTAGACTGAAGGTTTTTTTTTTAATAAATATCGGTGACTTGAAGAAAGATTCACAAATTTTATTTTCGATTCCGTGGGTAGCATTTTATTTGAGTCACTCTCTAATAGGAAACCGGCCATTTTATATAATTGAGCGATGAGTATGAAATATCAATATCTGCTTTCTACTCTATCTACGTAAATGAATATTGATGGTACTTTGATATCTCATTTCCGCCCGCTACGCATGCGCAGCGATACGCTGCTGACGCCAGATACAATGGAATTTTTTCTACCAAACCATAAACATGATTTATCGCGGTAAAAATAAACAAAAAAAAAAACACAAAAAAAACAAAACAAAACAAAACAAAAACAAACTGTTTTCTATTGCAGCCTTTGTAGTTGTGGATGTTTGCAAAAGCAGTGATGTGCGGTAGACGTAACATTTTTTTTTATATTTCACATTCTCATTCAAAAAAAAACCAACAAAGCAAAACAAAAAAAAAACATCCAGAAATCATACGTAAACGGCTGCTTGATGAGATTTCTTTTTTTGACAGCATATCGAATCTTTTTACTACTACTGCTGCTACTACTACTACTACTACAAATAATAATAATACCAATAATAGTAATATTACTACTACTACTACTACAAATAATAATAATACCAATAATAGTAATATTACTACTACTACTACTACTACTACTACTAATAATAATAATAATAATAACTAGCGAGAATTGAAATTCCACAGCGGCATCTTTTATATGCAATATATTACTGCTGGGCATTCTGTGGGCGTTCAGCATGAATTAAGACACCATCATATCATTCTAATCCTTTTGTTAAATCTGAAAAATTATTCATCTAAGCAAGTCTATATATTAATACAGTAGCGTGTAGAACACTAAAAAAGAATAGAACAATAAAAAAAAGAGGTGAGTTATTTATTTTTTTCCCTTTTTAATAATGACAGTCAAAAAAAGAACAATAAAAAGACAGTGATTTCAAAATTAAATAAAATGGATGAGTTGAGTGGCATCATCTATGACCGAAACGTACGAAGAAATTTTAGCAAAATTATTTGTTACAAAGAATGGAAGAGCACAACAGTTATTAAATGACTGCCACTCGAAAAAACGTAACGTATTAATATATAGATACTACTACTACTACTACTACTACTACTAATAATAATAATAATAATAATAATAATAATAATAACAACAACAACAGCTAGCAGAAGCCTGTGAAAATTCCACGGCAGTTGGAAACACCATCACAGAAGAAAACTATAGAATGCCTTTCAATAGAATAATCAGTGCAATATTAGTTCCTATCAAACTGTGAAGTAAAAAAAATAAATATTTTTGTAGACAAATATGGAGAACTGACTGAAACACCACCATTTTTGTAGAGATTATAATTCACTGGTTAACTATGTCACTATCTTTTCTTAATAATTATATAATTAAGCATGTAAGTAATAAGATTTGATATAAATATGTTTCATGCCAGCCTCTGCAATTTTTTCATAGTGGCAATAAATTAGAATGACTCAGTAAGGAGTGCGGTTGGAAGGATTTGGTAAAAGAACGCTCCGTAACAGGAATTTCTTGACGATTTTGAAGACAACCATGTAATCTGCAGCAAATCAGTCCCACAAAAAAAGCTCTGTTTGTGGAAATTCTGCCTGACAATTAAGCTCATGTAGAAACAAAAGGAAAGTTGTTTTCATTGTGTTAGAAAAAACGAGTTCTTTCTGTAAATGCTTTATGAAGAAGAACTAGAGAGTGGAGTTCGGTCGAGCACTTTCCATGAAAATAAAGATAGAGTAGAAGGAGTCTAGCAATGTCTTTTCTATGAAGAAGTGGATATAAAAAAAAACAGAAGGTATTATCATCCAAGATTTCGGAATCAATTTGAACTCTGGTTTGGCAACGAAGAACAACGAAATTAGTCTCTGAGCGTAAAGCCATCAGTGAGGAAATCGCATCAATAAAGTCTTCATGCAAACATGAAACAATACAAAAAATGTCTAGAAGCATTTAATTGGAAGTAAGATGAATAACTCTTGCCAAATTTAACATAGTTTACATCCAGATCGATAGAGCATGACTCTGCACAATTATTCCGCATGGTCGAACGCAATTATGTGATGGACTTGCTTAAGGAATAATTGAATATCCCGCTTCTGCTCTTTTAGGGACATGTTTTTTTTGTGATCTTTATTACACGCATATATGTCTAACTGTCAGATATCTATAGAGGTTGTTATGAAATGGTTGGCAGAATTTTGAAGTTATGATCTATGTGTTTACAGGGTGGAACGATAAAAGTCTCGCCCTAAAGAAAACAAGACTACAGCTTTATTTTAAAACTTTTATTGAAAAAAATCAATTCAAGTAACTTGATTAGGTAGTAGAGCAGACATCTATTCAATGTAGCCGCCTTTAGCCTCAATCACATTCAATACAGGCCCGGAACTGGGAGCATGTCTTTTCTACTAGCCCCATTAGCGGCGATCAGGCTGGTTTTGGGGTTGTGAGAGGTCATGTTAGTGATGTTCCCGACGTATGACTGAACGAAGTAATCCAGCAAGTTCAGGTCGGAAGCAGAGGCGGGGGTAGTGAGTGAAGGTTCAAAGTCGGAGCAGTCCTGAAGCCAAACCTGGATCTCTTTGGACTTGTCACACTCAGGGTCTGCCAGCGGCTACCTGATTGCACCAGGGGATCACCACACTCTCCAGCACACCCCTGTACAATTAAGTGTTGACCTTCAAGCCGACTGCAAAGATGTGGAGTGGTATGATGTGACGATGTCTTGAAACAATACCAAAGACCATAACCTGGTCGGAACTTGGTTTTTGTCACTCTGGGCACGTCCCTGTTATCCCTAGCAATCAAAGGATGCATTTTGAAGGTGCTGGCAATGGTCCTGTTGTCATAACTTGGATCAGTAGAGAGCATGATTTGTACAGCGGCGCTTCTCTGATCTCGCTCATTAAACATTGTGTAACTTTCAGACACGATAGAAGGCTCTTATCGCTCTCCAAATTCGTACATAACTGGCAAATTAGTAGATTGTCTTCAACAAAAAAGAAAACCGGTTTTCATCAAACGAAAATACAATTATGTCGTCTTTTCTAGGGCGACAATTTTATCATTCCACCCTGTATATAAGTTCATAATTGCTTGGTTTCCTTGTTAAAAACCATTCAAGCACATACTGATCGAGATCCTTTATTGTAAACATCTTACACATACAATATCTATGATAGTGCAGTGTTATTTATATACTAGCATGGGGACCTAAAGTTGCCAGGGATTGATGAGAATCAACGAATGTTTTACCCTCCAATATTTTACTGTCATCGAAATAGGTGAAATCGCCCATTTTCCAATCAAATCGATTAATTGTCTGTTCTATTTGGGGATCTACCACGGTGCACCGGGTGATTAGTCCATGATTTTTAGTAGTTTACATTGCATTGTAGAGAACCTACAGTTGATTTTATAAAATTATTTGTAAATAATGGTTTCACTTACCGTTTAAGATGCAAAAGTCGAGTGGTTTAGTTGTGCTCTAAACAGAAACATTCATTTCGAACGCGCCCTTGTCCTATAAAAAACAAAACAAAAAAAACTACATTTATTTTATAGGTTGAGCCTTTCTTCCTTGTGCTGTGATATAACTTTTCAAAGTTACTTGTGATGTTAGGTTGTAAACTTTGATCAAAATCGGACTTCCTTCTTTAATCGAACTTTTTTGATCATCGATGTTTGATACTTATCAGGCACATTCTGGTAGAAAACTTACGAAAAACACTTTCACAAATCACCTTGGTGTAAAATGTCAAAATATCGGCCCAGCCGTTTTTAAATCCATAGTGAACGAACTCACACACACAAAGTTCCTTTTATATAATATCTCTCTCTCTTTCTCTATTTCTACTATCATATAAAGGTCGCTTTGTGTGTGTGTGTGTGTGTGTGTGTGTTTCTTCCTCATATATTTTTAAACGGCTGTACCCTTTTTTTTTTTTTTACAAATGTCACACAACTGTAATTTGTAGTGTTCTTAGATCTTTTCTACAGAAATTCATCCGATAAATATCGAAAATCGAAAACATTCAATCTTAAAAATATTCTTTCGTCTCTTATAGATAAAAATAATTTTTACAAGGGAATATTCTACGTTATATCGTGGTCATCGTTGCCAGTGTCACGAAAAATATTTCCCTGTAAAAAGTATTCTTTTTTTTTATCTGTAAGAGAAGAAATACGATATTTAAGATCGTCCAGCCCAAATATCAACGGACGTGATATTGTAAAGAAACACAGACAGAATTTGATAAACGAAATTATCATTATTATTTTTTATTTATTTTTTATTTTTTTGCGAATAAGTCCACCAGGAAAATTATGCCTTTGAATACATAGTATTCAATAGAGAATTTATTCTGTACTAATACAAACGCAATCTGCATAAATTATAATATCATGGTTAAGCGTATTGTAAGACCGGACAAACACGGGTGTCCAGCTAGTAGTAGTAGCAGTAGTATATATATATATATATTTATATGTATATATATATATATGTATATATATATTCTAGATAGAAATATCAAAAAAATTAAGAATAATTGAATTTCAACTATTGTCGTTTATAGTGCTCATTCAAAGAGAGCAAATGATATATATATATATATATATATTATTCTTTACGTAAATACAGTCATATCTGGCTACCGTGTGCAGACTGTTTCAATCATATTTGTTATCATCAGCCAAGAAAAATTAAAACCGTTCAAAACGATTTTCAAATTTTGACAAGAGAAA
Organism: Euprymna scolopes; assembly: GCF_053919585.1. Taxonomy (NCBI): domain Eukaryota; kingdom Metazoa; phylum Mollusca; class Cephalopoda; order Sepiida; family Sepiolidae; genus Euprymna; species Euprymna scolopes. The sequence goes on from NC_136511.1 coordinate 67,731,740, forward strand.
ATATGCCATGACTGGCGTGAAGCAAAGTTAAAAGTTAGAGAGAGAGAGAGAGAGAGAGAGAAGAGAGAGACAGAGAGAGAGAGAGACAGAGAGAGAGGATAGACAGAAAGAGAAAGAAATGGGAGAGGGAGAGAAGAAATAAATGTTTGTTGTTTTTCCCATACCTAAAAAGCAATGTAAAATGTGATCGAGAGAGAGAGAGAGAGAAAGAGAGAGAGAGTGAGAGGTAGAGAGGGGGCAGAGACAGAGAGTTGGGAAAAATAATTATTGGAAAAATGTAGAAAGCAGGCGAGCGAAAGAGAGGTTTGAAAAATATAATTACTGGCACAAATGTAGAAAGTGAGCGAGCGAGAGAGGAAATAAATGTTGGTTGTTTTTATTGTTGTTCTGCATAAAAAGAAATATATGAAGTAAGCGAGAGATGGAGAGATAGGGAGAGAGGGAGTGAGAGAGAGCGTTAGGAAAATATGTACAGAGAGATGTAGGTATGGTAAGAGATAGGGAAGGAGAGAGACATAGGGAGTGATATGGAGAGAGGGGTAATACAAAATAACGCCGCAAAATATAAGAAATTGCAAAAAATATTAATAATTTTCCCAAATACACTTGCCGACGTGTTTGTAAGTTAGGGTCTGGTTTTATGCGCATTACCTATTGTTTTCACTTGCGCATGTTCGTTCCCGTAATTAAGGGTACCAGTTTTTAAGTGTCTGTATATGAGCGGTTAATATGTATGTATATTTTTCTGTTAGTAATAATGTCTCCTGTAGAGGGTGACGCTATTTTGGAGAATTTTTGAAGTGTCCGTTTATGTAGGAAATGTGATCATTCCGGATTATAAAAATATCATGTCCCAACAAATGAGATTACGCGGAATCTTTGTGGGGAGACGTTATTATTTCTGAGTCGGTGAAGCGAAAGCTAATGAAAGGTCTATGTGTTTATGATCAAGTTACGAAAGATGTAACCTCATAACTGTCGAATTTGCAATATACCTCCCGCTGATGACTAGGGTGGTAGAAGAACTTCACATTTAGAGAGAATTATAGAAAATACTTCCTCTAAAGATGGTTGTGATTGTTATGGTGTTGCTCTCAGGATGAAATGTAGGATTCTGTCATAACGACCAAATTTGTCTTAAATGGCGTTCTAAAGTTACTTATAATAGTCCAAACATCTAAAGTTACTTATAATACTTCAAACATGCTAAATTTATATGTGCCATCTGTTGTTGCAAACCTACGGTACTTTGGTCCAGAGGAGAATGTTTGCAATCAAAATATTTTATATGGAGGTAAAGAGAGAGAGAGAGAGAGGGAGAGAGAGAAAGAAAGAGAGAGAGAGAAATTTCAAATATATATTACTAATTTTAAAACTGTACTATTTTACTATACTAAGTTCGGGACTGCACCTGGTAACCATGTTATTTATGTTTTCCTCTTATCTTCGATTACACCGCATTGCGGCCTGACAGGAGCATTCTCATGATAGTTTTTAACCCTTACTTCTTTCGTGCTAGCTCATCACAAATACGAAGCCAGTGTTTGGGCTGTGATACAATCACTAGTAATTTGCGGTACATTGCGAAGGGGTCCCTCTATCTGGCATGGTATCAGACAGCAATCGTCGTTTAACTATTTTGCATTAAAAACGCTTATATTTTCTATAACTTCACTCTTTAATCTTTTGTTCAAGATAAAATACACTGGTTCTTACTTTAACCCTACCTTCACGTGATTCATTAAATTTTATATAAATTTGGGTTATGCATAAGACTTTGGAATCTAAATGGAATTAATTGAAGGATAGATCCTCAGTGAAACTTCTATTAACCATTCTCTTCTAATTAAACATGAATCTTTATGAATCAACATTGCACGAGTGTTGATTGGCACTTATTTATTGCTGACATAGGTTTCATCAGTCCTAAGATTAGGGACTTACAAAAGGAACAATTCAAAGATTGCAGAGCAAAAGTAGCATTATAAAACTGAAAGTAGTCAAACATGCACAAGTTATTAGTGCATCTCGTTATCCACTTCATTATGGCCACGTCTTTCTTTCGGGTTGGTTATTAAAACAGAAGTGCTGGGTGGGTTTCTCTCAACTGATACTCTCAAACACCAAATAAAGTACTTAACGATATTTTAAACATTACTTAATACTAACAGGCGATCTTGTCCTAGAAATCTACCTGATATGGACCTAGTAGTTTTTATTTAATTGCCTCCGCATGAGAGCACTAGGTCGCTTTTGAATATAATACCAACGCAGCTAGCCAGTAAGGTCACTCTGCACATTTTATCTGTGCCTAAACCTAAACGTAGATTCCATGAAGAAATTTTCTTTCTTAGAACTACGCGCCTGTAGAACTGTCTTCCGTGTGTCTGCTTTCCAGCTGACTACCATATGGTTGTCCTCAAGTCCAACGTAAACAAGTTCTTCATGAGCCGTTCCACTTAAGTTAACCAATTTTCCCGAATTTTCGTTACTAACGATTACTATATTGTCCAATTAACTACTGCACACTCTTTTAACCATTATCCTCGAGTGGCTTCCGGCTCTTGATAAGTTGTGATGCCTATGTAAAAAAAAGGCTCGACAGTCAATTTAAGCATTTCGGTAGCCTTTTAGTTAATGGTCTGTGGTATTAGTCCTGAAAAGTTCACTTACGCAGGTTTTGCGTTTTTTAATGAGCAAAAAAAAAAAAATAAAAATAAAAATAAATTAGCCTAAAAGGATCGCCCGAGAACAGACGAGATTAAAGTGTACTATTAGAAGAGATCATGCATTTTGCTCCAAGCATAAAGGTCAGTGGTTAAAGCTTGAATCTCCATCATCGTTTCCTTTTCATAAGAATACAAGCCACCAGATGAATAAATATAACAGCTTCACACTTGTGCTACAAAAGGTGGACAATGTATAATGTACATACTCCCTATGGAGGCTATATACAACGTGTGTCTCCTTCAACGGCTCCGTTGTTTATCAACTTACTTTATTGTCTGCAAGATCAGTTACTGATCAATTGAGGATAACGGTTGTTTTCAGTAATCGATGTTGAACGCTTTCTACATCAGATCAAAATGATGGATTGATATTTTTCACTAATGGTGACGTGAATAACGGTAAACTCTGTGTAAAAATCCGGAAGTGTTATCGCCGAATCGTTTGTCTTAGTGAAGAACATTATAAAAGAAATATGTTATTTAAGAAAAGGATTACACTTTGTATACTAATATTAATTAATAAAATAATAATTTAATTAAGTTGTCAATCTAATCGGTCCCAGTTTATCAACTAAGCTCCAGTCCCTGTCCCATCGCCGCAATTTTGTATCACTGCGCCTGTTTTACAAATATTTTAATGGAATGTGTTCTAATGAACTCGTTTCACTTGTACCCCTCCTCGACGTACATATCCCCGACAAGCCCGCTTAGCAATAAGATCTCACCGCTTTAGTGTTGATGCCACTAAATATCAGAAAGCTTTCTATTCTAATAGTTTCTTTCCTCGAGCAGCTAGACTTTGGAATTCCCTTCCTTCTGCCTGCTATTCTGACTGTACTGATATGCAGAAGTTTAAATGTAACATAAACGAATACCTTGTTAATCTTTCCTAGACATGGCCCCAAATAGTAGCCCCTTACGTCCAAGTGGCGATATGCTTTGTAAGGGGTGAACATGAGTAAAAACAATTTAAAAAAACTGATTCTATCATATGATTAAAATATAATCTTAGCAATACGTTTTATTCCACCTCTCTTTTTCAGTCTTTCTGTCTCTTTTTCTCTCTCCCATTCCTTCTCATTCTCTGCTTATATGTCTATCCCTCGCTTTTTCTCTATGTCTCTCAAGGTACACACACAACTATATCATTATCATCATCATCATCATCATCATCATCATCATCATGAAGTCCGTCAGTCTTGACGATCACGAGTCGGGGCCTCAGTGCTTTATCCTTCGGTGTTGGTATAGTACTCTTTCTGTGTGAAACATCCGGTTACATGCACTGCATACGTGGGTGTCAGGGTTGCATGGTCTATAGTGTCTCAGCTGTAAGGCTT
>NC_136511.1:67740808-67748308 GCF_053919585.1 Euprymna scolopes
AGAAGATACCGCGGGATATAATAGGTTTGCTTTTAAAACAACTTTATTTAAAGACTCTATTTTGAAAGGAGACAACCTGTCTAAAAATGTGAGACTTATAAAGATTAATTCTAAATGATACCTTACATTTTAATATTATCGGTGAGTGGTATAGATCTATGGTTATTTCTTTCTTTCTTTCTCTCTCTTTTCTGCTCTTTGTTTTTTCTCTCTTTCTATATTAGTCCTCGCGCGAAAGCACAGGGCACAAGATGTTTTAAATAATAATAATAATAATAGAATAACAATAACAATAACAAAGTATTTCGCTAGCGAGGACTACTATTGAGCATAACCAGTTATACAGTTCTTTTGAAATTTTCATCTCTAATTTTTCGTTATCTACTGAATATTTTTAATGAAACCTATATGAAATATGTTTCTTATTAAAGTGTAAAGATTTTCTATTCTGAAAGAAGTTTTAAAAAATTTAATCTAAAAGAGTTATTTTAAAGTTTTTGTTAAAAAAATTCAGATTTTCTCATTATTCAGACATGTATGACAAAGGGAGAGTTGCAAAAAAGACTTGTGGTGTAAGGAGAATTACAAATTAAAACAGAGAGAATATTCAGACCTGTAATAATACAAAGAGGGGGTTGCAAAATTGAGTTGTGGTGTAAGGAGAAATACAATCTGAAATAGAGAGTAGGAGAGTTTTTACAAATACATACAAAACCAGATTCATCTTTTTTTTAAATCAAAATTAATAAATTAAATAAAATATAATCTTAAAAAGATACGATACAAGTTAGAAAAGCATTTCATCCAAGGCATGAAAATTGTTAAAGAAAATGTTTTTACTATAGGCTTTAAAAATAAAGGTACAAGAGTCAATTTGAAATTTATTTATCTTCAAAGTGCACTTTTGTACATTTTAAAACGTAAGGTATTAAATTTGCATACCTTACTTTGTAAAATTTATAAAAGTACACTTTGAAGACAAATACATTTCAAATTGAATCTTGTACCTTTAGTTTTAAAGCCTATAGTAAAAACATTTTCTTTAACAATTTCCATGCCTTGGATGAAATGCTTCTTACTTGTATATATATTAGTATGCACACAGATACACATAGCACACACAAATATATATATATATATATATATATATATATATATATAATTTATTTATACAAACATTGATGGCTACATATGTGCATACATGTGTCTGTAATCACCAGTTATTGGGGAGATTATGTATTCAAGCCAAGAAAACTCGGGGTAATTTCCAGCGTAATTCTTGGCCTGAAGACGTAATCTCCCCAATAACGGATGATTACAGAAACATGTATGTACATATTTAGCCATCAATATTAATATACATAAATTTAATATACCTGCTCTGTTTACACATTGAGCAATTTTTGGTAGACATATGTTGTTTCATTGGATGTACTTCTAGGAAACTAAACTCTACTGCCACAATATATATATATATATATATATATATATATTATTAATTCATTTTCAGAATTAAAGCTCAATAGACGTTAATTTTGTTAAATTCAGAGCATGTCTAAATAAATAATAGAAACGATAGATTTCAGTACACATCTTGTTATATAGTTTTTGAAAAAAAAATCATGTTTTGACAGACTGTTTCATAAACACTTATCCAGCCAAAACACAGAGTTACACATTTTAGTTTTTCTATGTTTGTGTAACACATCAAAAGGTGTAAATAATGTGCGAAACACAACGAAATGCAAAACGTATTTAACACCATCGTAGCATGTACGTAGATAGGTTTATTTAGGAAAAAATTTTCGTGTTTATTTTCAGAAACGCTATATATATATATATATATATATATATATATATATATATATTACTTCATTTAATCAAATAAATTATCATATGAAAGTACTATTTCATGCGTAAATTTTCATTATTTACTTCAACAGTGCTTAATACATAGGTATTGTGCAACTCATAACTTGTTTTATTTGTCTGCTCTTCAGAGACAAATATAATTTAAAAAAAAGACATCATATCCCCCAAAAAATACAAACAAGCTAAGATGATATAAAAAATATGCTAAGAACGGCACGTCAATAAAATAAAACCTATTTAAAGATGACAATTAGAGAACCCTCCCCATAAAAATGACACCGCAACCGATCGACAGTAATATATATATATATATATATATATATATATATATATATATATATATATATATATATATATATATATATATATGCAGAAAGTTATTATTCAAGCATGTCTGATTTAGCACGACAGAGTTATTCTTTTTTCCGATTTTTCTGGATATCTTTTCCATTCGCCAAGTGGGCTTTTTTATTTCAGCTAGCGCGTTGTATAGAATGGCGCCCAAACGTTGTTATTCAGCCATATTCTTCTCAAGCGCTTTCTATTGGTGTATGCGATTAGCATCAGGAGCAATTGTTGTTTCTTTTTCTTTTCTTTGAAGCTTGGGTTTTTTATCATTTAAAAAAAAAATCCTTATAAAGGTAGATACCGGAAGGTTAGGGCTGATTAATATTTATTTTAAATTTTTATTTCGATTTTATTATTTTATTGTTTTTTTGTTTTTTTTGTTTCTTGTTAAGTATTAAATACTGTGTTTGCCCCGGTATTACATGAGATTCTGTTAAAAGAGGCTGTAGTTTTTGATAAGTATGGCTTCTAGTAAGTTTACTCGTTGTGTGCAGTTGTTAACCCATCAAATTTTTGTATTGTAAGTTAAGATAATTCTGATGCCGGACAACTATAGGTTTTTATTATGGGATGTGAAGTATTGTTTTATGGCACTGTTGTCAGTTAAATGAAAGATTAGTTGTCGGGAGAGTGTTGCTTATGTATGCTTTGTATGCGTTTTTAGAATGGGTTCGGAGACATTCTTCAAAGGGGCAAATAAATTCAGACACTACATTAGTTTGGTTTAGTATGGTGTTAATATTGTTATTTTTTTAATTATTAAATTGGAGGTTTTAAATTTAGTATAATATAGTATTAGTCTTATGTTTTGTTCTGGTCGTTGGGTCTGGTGTATCTTTTAATTAGGTTTGTTATTTTTTCGTCTGTTTTATAGTTAGAATGTAGTTGGTATAATTTCATGATGTCGTTTTGTTAGGGTTAGGGTTCATTTTTTTGTTGTGGAGTGAGTTTAAATAGATTTTTTTGTGTTTATCGACTATTTTTTTTTGTTTAGGAAAATTACTGTTGATTATGGTTTGTTTTATGTTTGTTAATTCTTTGTAAAATATTTGTCGGGTTGATGCTATATTGTATGAGTGGTGAATCAAATTTTTTATAAGGGCGGTTTTATATTTTATGGGCATTCGCTATGTAAATGTACAAGAATTACATTATTGTTCGTAGGTATTTTGTTTAAGGCTGCGTATTAAGTGGGGTTGCTTGAATCTAACACGTGGAAAAGTTGCATTTTTTAAAATTTATGTCTGGTTCATGTGTGAATTTGAGGACGGAGTGTGTTTCTAGGTTTAGTTTGAGTTTGTTAATGCCCTAAAAGTCCAGCACCCACCTTTATAACAAATTAAAAAAAAAAAAAATAAACCAAGTCCCAAAGGAAAAAAAAAAAGAAAACGATAACAACAACACTCGCTCTTGATGATAATCAGACGCACCGATAGAAAGTGTTTGAGAAGAATATGGCTGAACATCAACGTTTGGGTGCCTCTCTATAAACCACACCAGTTCAAATCAAAAAGACCACTCGGCGAATCGAAAAGATATCTAGAAAAATCGGAAAAAAGAATCTGTCTTGTTCAATGATACGTGCTTAAATATATAAGTATATACACACACAGACACACACACACATATATATATATATATATATATATATATATATATATATATATATATATTTAAATAAGGGAGTAGTCACCAACAATGTGTATTTTTTAACATTATTTTATTATTCCGTGTCTTGGTTTTTTATTGAGAATTATGTTTGGATCATTGTAATAATGTTTTTAAGTCATTGAAATCGTTTTTACGCGCGTTTCAGACGTTCTGTGATGCGTCCTCGTCAGAAATTATTTATGTGTTGGAGATGTAAAAATGGCGATTTTCGTAGTTAATTTGAAGTTTTTCCAAGGGGTGGAGGCTTGTAAGTGTTTATTAATCATTGGCATGCTCAATTTTTATTGCTCTTTTATTGGGCTTGTGAGGGAGACCGTTGATCTGGCTGTAGTGGCTATCCTTTCTCCTAATGTTTTTTTCTTTTCCTTTAGGGTGGGGTAGGGTGTGTGTGTGTGTGTGCGCGTGTGTGTGCGTGTGTGTGTTTGCTTTTATTGGTTTGGGAATGTGTATATTGTTTTATAGTATTTTGGGGTTATTTGCTTCCTTAGGAAGGCGGCTGTGATCCGAGATCCTTACTAATGTGTATGTCTAATTTTAAAGTTTACATGATATTCATGAAATTAATTTTTCGAAAAGTGGGTGATCACTTTTCAATCTAAATTTAACTTAGAATGAGCACCCACTCTCTGGCCAACTGAGAGAGGGTCATTTTTCTGTGTGTTTCTTGGCTAAAAAGTGTTTTATTTGATTTATTTTGCATGGTAATAACCCCTGAACTTTGGGACTATTTTCCATTTCACAGCCGTAGCCTTTGATTACGCTATGCGTGAGCATAAACGAAAGATGCTTAGCCAATAAACATGGAAAAAAATCCCCCCTCTCTCAGGTGGCTAGAAAGTGGGTGCTCATTTTAAGTTAAATTTATATGGTCAAGTGATCGCCCACTTTTCGAAAAAGTAATTTCTTCATATCATGAAAACTATTTTTTTGCGATGGAAACGTTTTGCAGATTCGTTTTTAGCACACTGAAATCTACAAAAAATGTTATATACGAACGTGAGATGCACGGCCCTTAATGGAAAATTATATAAAAAATGCGGGGGAAAATAGTTTTCAATAAAAACAGTAAATGAATTCGATAGAAAAAAAGATGCTATTTTTTAAATATTTTTCCGTGTGTTTCTTGGCTAAAAAGTTTTTTGTTTGATTTCTTTGCATGGTAATAAGCTCTGAACTCTGGGACTATTTTCCATTTCAGACGTAACCTTTGTTTATGCTACGCGTGAGCATAAACGAAGGCTGTTAAATATGCACTCGCGTACCAAACTGCCTTGTCAAAAAACCTTTAAGCCAATAAACACGAAAATAAATGCCCCTTCCTCAGGTGGGCAGAAAGTTGGTGCATGTAACATTTTTTATTTATTTACTTACGTGGCGGAGTTATACAACCATCACCCCCATGCGAATTTCTATACTGATAGGTTTTTTGAAATTTTTTCACTGGATTATTATTGATTGAACACTAACCAGATTATGAAAAAAGAATTGAAAAAAAAAAAACCATTTCAACATCTGAAAGGGGGTGCTGACTTTTTAGTTACCACGTTCTGGTAAATCGGTCAACCATTTTTTTTTCTAAATACGGAAGTGTCTTTAGGAGATATAAAATGGTCTCATGTTGACTAAGCAATGTATCGGGGGGCGTACAGGATGGAAAATTATTGCTAAATTTTTAGATTAGGTCCACCTCCACAAGTTTCTTTTAAATGACGACTTGCAATGGTTTTCGACTATGCTGAATACGAAAATCGCATTGAAATTTTGCAGAAATAAGTAGTTATCACGGCATAAAAAGTTGTATTATGCATTGTATTCTTTGGCGGCCGTTTGTTATGCGCGTCCGTTTGTTTATAGCGCACACGCGCGTAAAAAAGATGTCCGCCAAAGAATACAATGCATAATACAACTTTTTATATCTTGATAACTACTTATTTCTGCAAAATTTCAATGCGATTTTCGTATTCAGCATAGTCGAAAACACATAAAAGTCGTCATTTAAAAGTAAATTGTGGAAGTGGACCTAATCTAAAAAATACAAATTATTAAACATTTCTCCAGCATGTTAGTGAAAATTATAATACTTTAAAAAAAATTTTTTTTAAACCCAAAGTTTTGAAAAAATAAAAAAAAAACCTCATCTTTCATAAAAACAGATAAATTATTGTAAAGAAACACCCACAAACTCACCTTTCATAAAAACAAATTATTTAAAAAAAACACACCCACAAACTAACTTTTAACAAAATAAGTTAAAAAAAAAACTAAAAAAAACTCGAAACTTTATTTTCATGAAAACAATAAAAAAAGGCATGTTAATTCTATTTTTTCTTTGAGAAACAAATATATTTCTGACTTACAAATGCGGTAGAGGCCCATAATATTTTTACTTTCTATGGTTTTCATATACACGTGTTTTTATTGGTTACAAAATGGGTAATTGATTTATCAGAATGTTGTAACTAACAAGTGAGCACAACTTTCAAATGTCGAAATAATGATTTCTTTTTTCAATTTTTGTTTTTTCATAATCTGGTTAATTAGTGTCCAATCAATAATAATCCAGTGACAAAAGTTTCCAAAACCTATGCATAGAAATTACGCATGCGGGTGATGGTTGTACAACTCCGCCACTTACGTTGCCTTCCGCACTTTAACAAACATTATTTAAGTTGGCTTAACTCTTTTCATAAATAATTAAAAAACAGTAACTAAACCATTTATTGATAATAAGAGAAATAGTTGGAGAATAATAGTCCGCAATAAATAAAAATGGTGCTAATGCGGAGAGTGATCTGCGCTATTTTTTAAATCGTATTTACACGTTTAATTAAAGTTTTATATGTTTTTTTTTGTATTCAATTGTAAGGTTAAAGTACAGATTAGGTACAAACCCACCCTCCCCTCCCATGTTACGAAAAATATATTTATTTTATTTGATATTTTTATAATTCACAATGTTAAATTATTTTAATAACATGCAAACATTCCTTGACTCTAAAGATGGGTTGTCTGAAAATTTCAAATAAATTGGCAATGTAGAAATATGGTTTTATCGACTTTGAACGAACCGAGAATTATATATATATATGAAGGATAAAACGCGGAAAATTTTGTGTAGCTTAATTGCCATATATATTTTAGAATCTCACTATTAAGCACTGTTGAAACAAATTCTGAAAATAGATACATAAAATTTAGTGCAGCTACATCAAATAATATTTTTGTATATAATTCGATAAAATATAAAAGTTATGGCTTAGTAAATATTATTAGATATAATAAAACTTGGACAATCATTAATTGATAATGTTTATCAATAAGTCCACGCGTTTAAACAATTATTCTATTATCGCTAAAGCTTGAAAGTGCATATGATTTTAATCATGATAGTATAGACTGTGAGATAATAGTCATAGTAAAATGACTTCGTGAAACGCGCGTGCATAGGAACGAACACCACGTGTTGATCTTCATTGCTTCAATACAATGTATGAAATTGTAGTCACGTCGTAATTTCTATAGTCTACGAAATTATGATGCGAGTATTATAAGTGTTCCTACTTACTTGCCTCCTCCCGAAGGCAAGGTTAGACACCAAGGTCGGTTTTT
>NC_136511.1:67753308-67765808 GCF_053919585.1 Euprymna scolopes
CATTTCGGTTATTTAATTATTCTCATAAAAATTAATTGTACACTTTGCTGTACATACAATAATATATATCATGATGTCTGATGAAAGTAATTAAAGTTTTTGGCACAAGGATAAACTACAAATAGAATCGCATGGCGATTTAGTGCTGATGCGCGTTTCGATATTCGTTTGCTTTGTTGTTTTTTTCTTTCTCTTCGTTGATGCGTTTTGCCATTATAGAAGTTTTAGTAATTTATAAATATCGCAGCCATGGAAACCGCAAGAAAATATCTGCTTAGGCATTAAAAGTAGTTTTATGATTTTGTTGTTTTCGTTAACTATTATAGATTTATATTGTTATTAATAAAAACAGCTTACATTAGGAATTGTTTCGATTTAAAATTCGAGTTTCAGTTTTATATGAACACATTACACGAAATTAAGTCGGCATATTGCTTTTAATGCAGGTGTTCCACATAACGCAGGTTCTTTACAAACGTATATTCCTTAATTTTACATGCATGCTACTTAATGGATTTTAATGTAAATCGTTCCTTATTATAAATATTATATAACAAAAACAGTATCGTAAAACTACTTTAATGCCTGAATCGATTTGTGTTCTTCTACGATCGTGATCTTTAGTAATTACTTACTTTTTTACATCTTTTTATTCAATGGTGAGCTAGACAGGAATTCTTTTACTCACATTATGGGGGGGTTACTATTTATGTACGACAAATTAAATAACGACAAATGTACGACATGCCACACCAAAAACTTCTGCTGATGCACTTTGTCCGTCATATTTGGGCACGTCATTCGAGCAACCTGGGATCTTTATGTTAAGAACAGGAGGCAATCAATTTTTATTTAGACGGATGTACATACTATTTTTTCCTGCTAGAAAATCCTGTGGAAAATAAATATTTATTTAATGTTATCTTTCGATGTCTCCGTCTCTCTATCTCTCTTTTTTTTTCAATGATTCGTTCCATATATTACTCTTTTTCATAAATCCTCCACATTTCTCTCACTTATTCTTTACTTTTTCCCCCCTCTCCCCCTCTCTCTCTTAATCGCCTTTTCTATACTTTCAAATGCGCTTTCTTGCTCAGCATTTCTCTTTCCGTTTCACCTGTACCCTTTCCTACACAACTCATTATTTCTTCATGGTTTATTTCACTCTTAAACCATATTAACCATCTAACTACTTTCTGCTCGTTAATAGTGTATTTTACTCAATCAATCTCATATGAACATTTCTGAGTGGTTTTTAAATACATATCCCCCCGCCCCAAATAAAACATAACTATGAGTTATTTTTTATCTCTCTCTTTCTCATTTCCTTGTGCATTCCCTCCCACGATTATTCTTCCTCTCTGTCTCTCACTCCCACATATTATCCGCTTCGACCTTCTTTTTACTGTCCATCTCCCAACGCTGATTATTTTCTCTTTTTTCTCTCTTTCTCTTTTTCTCCGTCTTCTCTCTCTTCATCTCCCTCTCTATGCATTTGTCTCACCTATCCAGTCCGATGCTACCAGATTTCACGATCTGGAGATTTCAGCTTCCTGACTTAAATGCACTAAACGTTAATGCTTTTGTTTTTTTTTAGTTTCTCGTTGCAAAACTCAATCATGTTTTGCAAAGCAACAAAAACAATTTTCTCTACAAAACCAGCCAACCAAACACAATGAATAATTATTTAAAAGTATAAAATACTAGAATCATGAAAACATTGTTTCCAAAACTACTAGATTCGGCATTAAATAATCGGAAAAGGGTTGAGATGCCGCAAAGCATAACAACTCAGTAAAACCCCAAACGTTCAGTCTTAGAATTGTACTCTTTCCTTCCCTTTTAGACCAAATTTATACGAAAACCACCGTGAAAGAGTTATAAACACACGAAAAAGTCATATGCTAATCTGTTAAAACTAATGTAGCTCATCAAAGGTTTGGTTCTCACAAGTTTGGGAAAATAACTGAACATATACTTATATCGATCCTAGTCATCATTGATGGACCGTCAACATTCAGCAAAGACAAACATTTCGTTAAGAATTTTAAATCAAACTCCAGCCTTTGCGATCAGGGTCGACTACCTCCTGAATTTTTTCATAAAAATAAAATACTCGGAACGACATCCATATGTCTGTCGAGATGTTGCTAAACTTATTAAAATCTTGATGCCAGCTAAGTAATTTCCATTGACACTATTCCACTCGTAGTGCGAATTGTTGGAGACGCCCCTCCATGGGATTAATGGACTATCTCACGACGACACTTTCTCTAGTGACGTCACCTCCGGGATCGAGTACCGGTGCCCGGAGTCAGAGATTGACACGCGGTCAAGCAGGTCGGGTGCACAGGACCTGCCTGGCCGTGTGTCAATCTGGCTCCGGGCACCGGTACTAGATCCCGGAAGTTACGTCACTTGAGGAAGTGACGTCATGAGATAGTCCATTAATCCCATGGAGGATCGTCAACACTAATAAAACTGAAGTCTTACCAATCTATTCAAACGTTGCTTAAAGGTGAAATGTTTTTCAACAACTTCGATAACTTCGTCAGTCTGCCCAGTATTATAGAATACCGGAGATCAGCATTCTGCACGTTTGTATAGTCAATCTATCTACTGTGTATCATGAATAATTGCTTAAATTTGTGATAAACTGAGGTTGTCAGTAACCTCACCAAAAACAGCCTACTTAGTGAGAATGAAATAGTTCCGTCCTTAGAGATAAACAGCTGATGTGCTATAATAAACCTTTGTTAGAAATTTTATTTTCAAAATTGTCTTGATGCATTGGAATCATTTGAAATACCATAGGAATCGCAAACAATAAATCGGTTAGTAAAATTCTCCAAATTCTATCCAAATAATAGACCTTATACTAATTTCCGGTTTGTTTGGGATAGAGCTTGGAGAACAAGATGTATCATTCCCAAATAAATGCAATTTTGGGTAGGGCGAGGACAAAGCATTACAAATGAGGAGTGGTCTTCCTAGAGGATGTCAGTTACACCAGGTTTAAAAAAAAAATCATCTTAGATTTTTTAACGTTTATTCTAAAAATGCCATCGGTTTTTTAATATCATGTAAAATTTTCCGAAGTGAATTTAGGAAGATTCGTTTTTACTATATTGATTATATTAGAATGGTATTGTTATTTGATGTCTGTTAGTTTTTCATCTGATAAAAAGTTGTTATTTTTTAAGGAAAAGATGTTCTTACATTTTGACATGTTGCAAATATTGGTCAGTAAGAATAGTGACATAGGAGCTGGATATTGGGCAAATTTGATCAGTTAATCAGTAGATTGGATGCCGTTTAAACGAAATGTCTGAAAATTCTATGGTTGGCCACTATTACTCATTATTAACATCCTAAAATGTCCAGCAGTAGTCGACCGCTATGACTACATCCTATCATCTCTGATATCTTGTGTTCATTTCTTCAATGTCGAGTACATCTCTTCCGCTGCCTGTTGCTCATTTTGTAAATAGGTAGGGCATTGTTATATTCATGTTGCATCACAGGTTTTTAGAAGAGTCAGTATTTTTGTGACGAGTTCTGCGTAGTTGTTGCCAAGGAAGTTCTTAACAACCGGAACAAATGCCTTCCACGCTTCTAGTTCGACTTCGTTCATTCAATTTTAAAGCTCTGGACCCCTGAGGAGTTGACGTAGTTGAGGTCCATCACAGATGCCGGCTTTTAACTTCTCCATGGCAACTACTGAAAAAAAAAAGCATAGCACAGTTTAGTGTAACAGCTGTCTTTTTTTTTTGTCTGCTTCATTGGTGAAATTTTTTTATCAAGGCAAGCTTAATGTGCAGGGGTAGGAGGACTATCTTGTCTGTCAACCAGAGGTGTGTTGATGGCGTTCTTTGATCTGCTAGATTTCAATTCCCGCACAACCCGCTTCACTTTTGTATAATGCTGAGCTCGATATCTACAATGCCACATGCACATAGAGTATAAATACTTGCTGAAATCAGACCGCTATCCCAACAAAAATGTCACCATTTTCAAGTCAACAAAGATCACCTACTCATGCTGACTATAACAAATTATCTCCAGCAATACTTATGTATTATTAACACATACAAGTTATAGCCTGTTAACTTCTAATGGGTGCTTTATGCGGAATTGATGGTTGCATCTGGTAAAATTTATGTTCATTTTTGCGTTAAAAATAATCCTCATTAATCCGCATTAATCCATAACTATGCATTGAAGAAATACAATAACGCTTAGTTCGCTGTACCATACGGTTAATACGAATCATAGCCAGAGCGGCCAAGTAGTTTTCATTAATAGTGTAAATATGTGATTACTAATCGTATCAACCCTTTAAGAGGTTTAATAATGCATTAAACATATATGACAATTAGGGCTAGATAGCAGCATATTCTTTTCATTGTTTTGACTCTCCAGTGTGTATCCGTTGATATCTTATATGCTTTTATATAGAGTAATGTTGTTCGCGGTTGATTAACTGTGTCTTACTGTGTCGGATATATACTCGAGAGTAAAAACAATGAAAATAATATTCTGTTGTCATAGCCCTAATCATAATAGGTTGTTCTTTGCATCGTATCATAACGAAGATCCATGTAAAATTTCGACTAATAAATTTTAAAATTTTAATTTGCATTCTTTAATTCCGTTTCTCTCGCCTAAAAAAAAGTTGTTTATGCCCTGCAGTTGTACTGTTATTTTTCTTTTGGTATATTTGACTGTATGGAAAATTTTATATTTTCTTAATATAAATTGGATGTTTCAATTCATTGTTCCTATTTACAATGCCTCCCCACGGAACAGAGTTAGACACCAGGGTCGTTTTTTAACGTGGAGAAAAGGAACAAAAATAAAAATTGTCTCAGTCGTGAAGGATTTCTCCTCCACTGACAGAGAACAAGAAATTGAAGTGCAGCATCTGAAGAACAGATAGTATTTATTTGCTTCCCCACTGAGCAAATTAGGCACAAGTCCGCTTTTTAATGTGGAGAGAGAGGGAGGGAGGAGGGAAAAGGGGACCAGCTCCCGAGAGGTGGAAAATGGGAGCTGGATAGTAACTGTTGGTCTGTAGGGTGATCCCTACATTGACCAAGGTCTGATATGTTGGGTTACCCCCACATATGGTCTTTGCTTGCAGTATCTGTCGGAACAGATACTACACTGTTGGGTTTATTTGCTTCCCCACTGAGCAAATTAGGCACAAGGCCGTTTTTTAATGTGGAGATAGGGGAGGGGGAGGGAAAGGGGGGACCAGCTCCCGAGAGGTGGGAAATGGGAGCTGGATTATAAACTCTTGGTATGAAGGGTTGCCCCTTCAGTGACCAAGGTCAGATATGTGGGGTTACCCCCACATATGGTCTTTGCTAGTCATAGCTAGTCTTTGCTTGCAGCATCTGCCGGAACAGATGGTATTTATTTGCTCCCCCACCGAGCAAATTAGGCACAAGGCCGATTTTTAATGTGAGGAGTGAAGGGAGGGGGAAGGGGAAAAGGGGACCAGCTCCCGAGAGGTGGGAAATGGGAGCTGGTTAAAGGTCAGGCATGTGGGGTTGCCCCCACATGTGGTCTTTGCTAGTCATAGCTAGTCATAGCTTGCAGCATCTGCCGGAACAGATACTACACTGTGATCTTGTCCCGAAGGCCAAATTGTGAGTTATAGCATCAAACGGCACATTTTTTTTTTAAATCTACAAACACTCTGTGAAGTCATATTTTTTCTGAATTTTATATATTAAACTTTTTACTGTTTATATATGGTATAATAACTGCGTGTGCTCATTGATATTCCGACATGCGTGCGTATCGAAGTTTAACAGGTGAATTGCCAACATGCAGATTTTTGTAAGGACTTATCAACTCCGGATGTTTGCCTTGGATTCTTACTGTCGTCTCGTTACATATATAGATACATTAATTCGCCGAATGCTATTTCACGAACTTTACTTACAAACTCCTAAAAAGTTGAGGTATTTCTTCTCTTTACCACTGTATCCCGCACTACTTGTATATATATATATATATATATATATATATATATATATATATATATATATATATATATATATATATATATATATATTAGCTTTATGCTTACTCTTCGTTGCATACCTTTTTACTACTCCATTTTATTAGTCACCATTCTTCTATCTGCTTCTTTAACGTCCCCTTGCCTTATGATATGTATTTATCAATTCATTTCTAAGCTAATGTCCTTGAGACGGCTTTCTCTTTTCGTATTTGCATATTCCTGGCTTTTCTCCTCTACTGACGTTGAAATGCCATGTCAGGAATACGTTATTTTTCTCGTTTTCCTTCTCCCTATTGATCCGATGATATAATAACGTTTTATGTAACTTTTATGTCTTATCGTTTATTTATTATATGAATTGCTAGTATTAACTGCATAGAGCTTTTACTATCTTGAAAATGTTGCTTTATTTAAATCTTACCGCGTTCATTTATTTTATATATATATATAATATAAATATATATATATGCATATATATATATATATATAACTTCTGCCTGTTTTTTTATGGGCTGAACAGTATACACACATACATATATATATATATATATATATATATATATAATTATATTAAGTTTCTTAAATAAGAATTGGTATATATAAAAAGGAAATATAAGTGAAAAAATATTTCCATAGAAATATATATATATATGTATATATATATATATATATATACATATATATATATACATACATATTAATATATACATGTATTTATATTCACTGCATTAATCGCTTTATTGCAGATTAGTAAAATCTCAATATTTCATTAAATATATGTCACAAAAATAAAAAAAAATGTATAATCAAATGACTGCTTTTAGGTTAGTTATTTCCCAGTATTTTATTAAAATTCATACGATAATCACAAAGTTATGACATTTTATTCTTTTTCAAGGAATTTACAATGTCCATCGATGTATTGCATGTCTATGACATTGTTGTAATAGGGTAAAAATTCAATGTGTAATCATGAAAACTTTACGTTTTATTATATTTTTCTGTTAAAGATAATTAACAAAAGTACCCCCTAGGTGCTAAGCCTCCAATAAATGGAGTATTTATGTCCATATCCGCAATCTTCCGAATATCACGATGTGAAAGGTTTCTCCAGGTGTCTTTATCCTTTCTGGATTTAATGTTCGGATTTTTACGAATGAAGCCAAAGTTCTTGGATCCCTTTCCAGTTCCATAGCTAAATCTTTGATGAACAATCCTTCTGCGAGTCCAGCAACAATCCTTTCCTTTTTGATAACCATTAATCGACTCTTTTTTAGCATTTTACAAGACCTGTAATAGAGCGATGGACAGCATAAATTACTTGATAATAAATAAAATGTCATAACTTCGTAGGAATCGCATGGATTTGAATAAAATTTTGGGAAAATCTAACCATAACCAAGTCATTTGATGATACAATTTTCATTTTTCTTGTGAGATATATTTAGTGAAATATTGATATTTTACTAATCTGCAATAAAGCGATTGACACAGTTCATATATATATATATATATATATATATATATATATATATATATATATATATACACACATATATATGTGTGTACACACACGCATATATATGTATATATTTAGTAAGATGATTGATAATCTAAAATTCCAACTAAAATTAAAAATTAAAAATCGGTTTCATAAGAAGAAACACAACAAATCCAATTAATTGTACGATCGTTTCGGAAACGATATTTTTATTGAGATAGACATTAAGTCATGGGCAATAATTTTAACATATAGTTTTTTTTAAACAAAGTCTACGCATCAGCAAAAATATTGGGTGTTTTTGTTTTTAAATAAAATAAACCATAAATAAACCTAGCATTATTTAAGTAAGGCAGATGTATCTGGAAAATATTGAAATATAAAGGAAAATCCTTACTTATTGCTGTTGATAAACAAAGAAAGATAAGTTGAGAATGAAAATTAGAATAAGATTATAAAGCTGAATTTTGTTTAAATGTGAGTTTATAATAAGATGTTTTTAAGAAAATTTAACAAATATATATATATATATATATTGCATGTATATATATATTGTATATATATATTGTATATATATATTGTATATATAAATTGTATATATATATATTGTATATAAATATATTGTATATATATATATTGTATATATATATTATATATATATATATTGTATATATATATTGTATATATATATTGTATATATAAATATTGTATATATATATATTGTATATATATATTGTATATATATATATTGTATATATATATTGTATATATATATATTGTATATATAAATATTGTATATATATATATTATATATATATATATTTATATATATATATTGTGTATATATATATTGTACATATATATTGTATATATGTATATGTTGTATATATATATTTTATATATATATTATGTATATATATTGTATATATATTGTATATATATTATATATATATATATTATATATATATATATATTGTATAAATATTTTATATATACATATATTGTATATATATATATTATATATATATATTATATATATATTATATATATATATATGCAGTAAAAATTTAGAAGCCTGTCACAATGCGAGAAATGAAATATAGTCGTTGTTTATATATATATATATATATATATATATATATATATATATATATATATAAAGAGAGGGCGTTAGGAGTACAAACAATCCCTATTCAATAAACACTTTGATGTAAACTTATGCTTTACTTAATATATAAATGCATATTTACTGGTATGCAATTGACCCATGAGATAGTCTACATACTATGCACACAAGCTTTATTCCGATAAACCTGGAACGTGCAGAATTCTATGAATCAATCGAAGTGAAGGGGGGCGTGCGTGCCAAATGCCTAGTGAATCGACTTACATCGTTGATTTCCTTAGCTTCATTGAGCAGACAAGTTAGCTGGGGAGAAATAACTCATAATGTTAGTCCCGTTTCGATTCCACAGAAATCAATGACAATTCACAGCAAATAAGCACAAGATGCGCTCATTTAGTCTGCGTGTTTAGCGAGGTAAATGCCATTTCAAACTTAAGCCTGCCAAACTGATACTTTCAGATGTAACTGCGACGGACAGACGCACAGACTGTTTTAAACTAAAGTGTAAACGATCACTGAATATGCTGTTACACACTAAAGTTTGACACACCGAATAACAGGTTGTTTCAAACTTAAGTGTGACAAACCAACAAACGTGATGTTTCAAAGTTTATTGTGACACACCAGCAAATGTGCTATTTCAAACGTAAGTGTGTGGAACTGACGAACAAACTATTTCAAACTTAAGTGTAACAAACCATCGAACTAGCTATCTCAAACTGCATTCTGACAGACTGACCAACTTTCAAAACTTCTTAATATAATAACTTTTGTATATATTATAATAACTGTTATAATATATTTTTATATTTAAAATGTAAACTGCTGTTTAAGAAAAAAAACACAAAAAAAAACAAAACAAGCGTAGCAAAAAAACTAACGGATAGATACTCTCTTTTAGAGATTCCTGCGTGCGTTTAACATGTTATTTCAAACTTAAGTATGACTGTTTGATGAAAATGCTAACTTTTATGCATATTGAGCAAAGGAAATGTGATTTTAAACTTAACCATGACAAATCAATTAAAATGCTATTTCAAATTTAGTGTGACAGGCAAGGTGTGACAGACAAAGTGTGACGGACCAAAGGCAGATCGTTTATCAATCTTGAGTATGGTATATCTTCTGAAATACACATAGTCTTATTGGGATATTTTTATAATTAGACGTGTCGATTTAATCTTAATTCTATTTCAAACATAAGTATAGCATAATTAGCCAATTACATAATATGTACTAGAAGAATGAGCCAACTAATAGCGTGTCGAATATTTTCTGGGTTAAGTAACACATTACTATATAGGCAAAGAAGGCTCTGTAGATGGGCTAAAAAAAGAATCGATGGGCTATGCTTAGTAGAGAATGCTAATGAATACCTAAGGTCAAGGCTTGATGACCAATGCTTTAACAAAGATGACTGGTCTTAGCAATGATAGCAAGTGCACGTTCTGCCACTCAGAAATAAAGACTGTGAGCCATCTGACATCCAACTGAAACGTTCTGCTTTGGGACGATGCGATTAATGGAATAAAAGTTGAACGCTGTATCTAGCAGCAAGTTCTTGGAACATGTACCAGAAACAAGAGTTGGAAATAACTCATACACCATACACTATGACTATGTGATTCCTACAGTTATGCACCTAGAAAATGGATTTATTAAATGTGGCATAATAATTTAGGGCAAGCCGGAGAAAGAAACACTCCTATTTGAAGTTAGTGTACCCAATGATCGTGGATTAAACAACTAATAGTGAAAAGATAACGCAATACTAAATCTTATGTACAACATAAAAATTGGAATCTTAGAAAGATTTCCATCATTACAGTTGTTATAAGAGTAATCTAACTCATAAAAATATCAATTGTCAAATATACCCGATGAACCAAGTGTAATAAAGATACAAAAATACACTTAAAACGACTGGTAGAATCTTGGTTAGAATGTTAAAAATATCGGGTGAATATCTGACATCCGGTAGGATACACCAATCCCTAGCAAAACAGAGTAATAAAAAAAATATTTTAAAAATGAAATGAGTCTCACTTATCATTTATGTAACGTTTATATCTCATTTTATGTAACGTTTATATCTCATTTTATTTAACGTTTATATCTCATTTTATGTAACTTTTATATCTCATTTTATGTAACGTTTATATCTCATTTTATGTAACTTTTATATCTCATTTATGTCACTTTTATATCTAATTTTATGTAACTTTTATATCTCATCTTATGTAACGTTTATATCTCATTTTATGTAACGTTTATATCTCATTTTATGTAACGTTTATATCTCATTTTATGTAACTTTTACATCTCATTTTATGTAACTTTTATATCTCATTTGTTGTAACTTTTACATCTCATTTTATGTAATTTTTACATCTCATTTTATGTAGCGTTTATATCTCATTTTATGTAATTTTTATATCTCATTTTATATAACGTTTATATCTCATTTTATGTAACGTTTATATTTCATTTATTTAAAACTTAAAGCGATAGGTTTACCACGGAACTGGTTTACGTACAAAGCCTTACATAGACATGTGAGGACGCATTTTATGCCAAAACCCGCGAGTGAAATTGATCATCCATCATAAAGGGACAATAGTGCAACAAATTGAGAATTGGCTGCTGGATAATATCGCTATCGATATTTATCTTTGTCGGGCACTAAGCCAGAAGAGAAAAGCCTCCAATAAACATTGAACTCACTACAGCAGAAATTTCTCGATAAATAATGTTTTATTTACAACAGAAAATCACTCCGATTGTGTAGCTATCCACCAAAACTCAAAAGATAGCATACCTTACTTATGTAGTCTATATTGTTGTGTATCAAAACATATTCCAAACCTGGTTTGAATTAAGACCAGGCATGTCAAACATACGGTCCGTGGGCCACATGCAACCTATTGCAAGCATATTTACGGCCTACATATAGAAGTTTAAACGACTTTGAGAATAGGATGAAAAAAAAGAAACTATTAAATTATAAGGTGTGCCCGAAAAGTAGTGAGAATTCCTTATCTATCCTCGCTTTATGTCCCAAATAATTCAATTTCAAAATCAATCAGTCGTTATCTCTAATATAAATAAGAACTGCACAAAAAATTCAGCCTGCCATACCACTCGGAGTTTTACAGGCCTGATTCATACCGCTTCCTTTTCTTCAGGATTTCATGATTTAATGCCAATGAGTCAAAGAACAACAGCTTCTCGAGAATATGAGCCAATCATGTTGTGATTTCGATAACAAATAATACTACGAGAGGCTTAAAACGGTCAATAAAATTAAAAACAAAATACTTCATTACATAATAACACGGCCCTGTAACGTAATCATTACATGTCCGCACTTAACAGCCAAACGGTGCAGGCAGACAATAGCAAAGAAACAAAGACAAAGAAAAGTATTCGACTCACTTTTTTACTTGAAACAACCGATTTATTTTTATTTATTTACAGGTACTTCCAGAATAACGCCTTGTCCTTTGTTTTAAAGTGTTCTCGAGCTCCAATGTGTTTAACAAGATATTGCTGCATCGATCACGTGGTACTCTGTTTTTTCTTCGGCCATGGTAAGAGCACATCTTTCCCTGTCGCTCCCGGGCCACGTGTGTAACACGTCCATCCCTGTTCTTCTCGGTCACGTTTTTTTTTTGTTTTATAATCTTTTTCTTTCCTTCTTCCGCGCTGTGACGTCACCTCACACACGGCTCGGTCATTCGCATGCAGCTACTACTGCTGTCATATGAGCGTCTGCGCTCTATTACAGGCTCGACAATTACGTGTATTTGTTGATATAGGACTTGAAAACGACCACGGTC